>NC_136015.1:7082500-7267500 GCF_048128805.1 Centroberyx gerrardi
CCCAGTCACCAGCGCTGGCTCCCACCAGCTGGCACACGGAGCCTCAGCCAGGGTCTCCAACAGCAGAGAGGCTGCTGATGGAAGCAGCATGTAGAGCTGCAGAGAGAAAAGTGATGTCAAGGTCACTGGCTGGTGGTTTTGAACCTGCTGGTCTCCTCTCAGACTCTGTAAGTGGAAGAGAAAGACCTTTCTCCAATAAAAAGAGAAGATTTCATAATCAAAAAAGACAAACTTTGTATCTAATCAAGTAATATTTTAGGAATCTGACATCAGAGTGGCTTTCAGTCTCATTATTTTTTATTCACCTGATTTCCTCTCTGTCTTGCGTTGTTCGGCTCTCAGTACAGACCTGGATTTTGGGATCACATCAGGTTTTATCCAAATTGCTTAATGATTATTCAGTTGTGAAAAACAACAGGATGATCATGTTGGGACATTTAATACATGTGCATTGTGAAATACAGTAGCATTCTAGTTGGCTTTTTCACATCAAGTTAACTGTAAAGTATCCTCACCATTCTGCCTCTGATGGACAAGATTTGGGTTTAATTCACATTTCATACTGCATACTAATATCAATTCTGGCATGGGTTACAGAATATATAATTCCAACTTTATTAATAACCAGGCTTGCTTCAACATAGCTTTAAAAAAAAAAAAGTATATTCTGCACAAACATGCAACTAAATACTACATTTGAAACTTAAACTACATTTGAAATATGACAATCTCTTGTTTAAGACCTTGTCCAGATTGAGTGTGTTTAATTAATAAGATAATATAAGCTTAATTTGAACCAGGTACTGTAGGATGTAGTCATAACTTAGCTTTCATAAGTGTGTTCTGCACAAAACACAATTTACACTCTGGTACAGTCAGCTATATATCCATTCAAATCATAAGTCATTTGTAAGGATTAGCTCTTAATTAGAATTTGATATACACCTTCTTCTACAACGCATAGAACTTGACATGTACTATGTGTTGAATTACATTCATCTTAATGTAAGCTTACTTCACTAAGTGATTTACCTCTCTGCTAATAGTTGTAATAAGCTTCCGACTGCAATTACACAGACACAGACACACACACACACACACAAATACACAGCCTCACACACTCCATGCTTCGCCCTGTCTGACTGGTGTGGCATATCAATCAATGTAAGCTGACAGCTATGGCTAATGCTCCCCTTTTATTTAACAGTGGTTCATAATTTACTGTTAGTTTGCTAAAATACTGTTAGTATTTTGAGCTACATGCCTATAAATACTGCCATTTTACAACGCTTTGAGACATTTACTAACGACGTATAACTTCCAAGTTTTGCATATTTGACATAAACGGTGTCAAAACTACATGCTGATCCATGAAAATTTGTCGTAAGGAATCTTTAATTGTACGGTAAATTGTTTTGGAAGAGTGCACCGGAAGTTAATATTACCTGAAAGCTGATGAATACAGTACTAGATTTTGCCCCGACATAAGTGATTTGCCACAACATCTGCGCATAGACAGGTTAACAACTTTGACAGTCACACTCCATAATTGGGAGGCCAGGGCCTGCTTAGTTATTCAGCGATAATGAGAGTGACTCTCTGTCTCTCTCTCTCTCTCTCTCTATCATCACTGAAACACACGCACAGACACATATCCAGATCTTGCGCATGTTCAACAGCAACAAACTGTTTTTATCAGCTCTGCCGACCGGCCACACAATGCTCGTCCTTGAGTAAGACTCGGGTAAACATCAGGGAAGAGTGCTTGACTTGAGGGAAAGCACAATGCGAGTTAATGCCAGAGCCGTGAACTTTAATTGACCTCTCTGCGGGGTCGGATCTATCATCTTAACTGAGGCGATCCGGAGACGACAGCTCCGCACATCCATCATGAGAACTGTTCAGCCCTGACACATAAAACCTGAAACACCTCAGAGTCACACTTCATAGAAACGAATGGACGTCTATATTCGATACGTTCTAACTTTTTCCATTGCTCAAGTGAGAGGAGAAAAATCAAACCCGGCGGTCATGGGTATGACTTTGCCTTGACTTTCAAAATCTCACGCACCCAAAACTTGCATATGGAAATACACTATTACTTTGTCGTACCCTCCGTTTAACTTCACTCTCCATTTTAATACTTCTCCCCATTCTACCGGGTCTATTTCTTTGTTGAATCCCCTCCATTCCGGGTGCTGTATCCCTCCATATAGAAAGGTTAAACACACCTAAGCAGAGGCAGTGTGACTGATGCTGGGGCTGTTTCTAAATGTTAATGACACCCTCCGGGCAGAGCGCTGTACACCGCAGTATCCTACTGTAGAGTTATAGCGTGGCGGTTATGCTATAGTGCCTCCATCTGGGCACACGCACACACACATCCGAACGAACGTGCATGCGCGCACACACACAGATACAATCATGCACACACACACACACACACACACACACACCAGGGACAGCCCATTGTACAGCTGGCACGCAGCCAGGAGTCCTTCCACTGAGTGGTCAGGGAGAGAAATCAATCAAACATGGCTTGTCAGGCCCCTGAATCCATTATGGCAGAGAGAGTGGTGAGGCTTGAGTAAACAGGGATGACAAGGAGAGACAATTAGCAGGAATTCAGACTGTTGTTAGAGGCAGGCTTGGGGATTTGGTAGTCCTGCATGGCCTAGTTTGGCTCGGCTCAGCTCGGCTCAGCTCCGTGAAGGGCCTCCGCTCGCAGCTTTATTGCTGGTAATTCACTGGCCCTCAGTGTTTTATGCTCCCTCTCTTTACAGCCTAAGCAGGCGAAATCCATTTAAATAAACACCAGCGCTGCAGAGTGATGGCCGAGGTGTTTAAAAGCACTGATGCGGGGCTAGCACACACACTGCATCACAGCTGGGGCCATTATATTGTATTTCAGTCCAATATATACTGTACAGGTATTAGACCAGGCGCAGGAGGTCTGAGAGTCCCTTTGAGATCCTATACTATACGGTAGTAATGTATGCGACTGCACCACACCTACCTACTGCATAGCACGCATCAGTTAAACATGCAAGTGGTATGACGTCACCAATCTTGATACAGAGGCTGTGTGATTAAAATAATTTTCCAACCTGCAAAATTAGCGGGAGATTTGCGCTGTGCTAGGATCAGGATAGAAACTGATTTAGAATGAATGTGGAGAGAGCTCTCTGGGCGACTAACTGTACGGCCATTACTCATACGTAAACTCATTACATTGGTCTAATAGCTCTGTCTCGTGTCTCTGCCTTAGCCTGCCTATATGGAAAGAACATTAGTGTGGCCTATGTATGGAACACAGCGGCGGAGTTCATTCATTCTTCTCTATGGTATGGAACAGACAGATAATTAACTCCAGAGACATGAAGTCATTGTTCAGTTAGAGATATGGCCTCAGTCTAATAAGGGCTGGGGCTGTGCAGTGGGTGGGAGAGAGGGACAAGATCACAGACCAGGTAATGTCTATCCAATGACCTGCACTGTCTCTGTGCTCTGTATGGGAGGTCCTGTTGCCCTGATACCATGTATCACTATGTACTGCCCTGTAAGTTTGTGAGCTTGGAAATATAAGGTTCTATATCAGACTTTTTTTTTTTTTTTTAATCAAACTTGAGTTTTCTACAGATTTATGATCTTTGAATGTTACTTTGTGGTGTTATTTTCTCTTTTTAAAATGAACCTTTTGGGGTTAAACAATTAAAAAAGATAGAAAGTACACAACAATTTTGCCAGATGGTACAGTATTTCAAATCTTTGATGCTCACTATCTCAGAACTTCACTCTACCCAGATAGAACTGTATAATTCCAAGCTCACGAGTTGTCAACATGTCTCTGCACCAACGCCAGCAACACACTCCAGTGTAATTGATGAATAAAGTGATTGTGATTTTGATGTTCATGAGAGCGCAAGTGACTAAATAAAGCAGAGACAGAAAAGAATGAGCGAAAACAAAGAGGGAATATTCATGTTCAGCCTTAAATGGAAATCGGGGCTCAGTAGCTTTTTAGGGCCGAGCGAGACCCCCTTATAAAGTCAGATTTATGCCCTCTGGTCGGGTGTAGTCTGGGGTTCCCACACAAGGCCGGCCTGTGCTGGGCCCTACCCATAAATCCCAGCCTTTTGAATGGGCCTCTGTGCTGGACCGGGGAGCCCCCCCCCCCCCCGTCTGCGGAGCCATGGAGGGAGCACCCCCCCCCCACCCCCCACCCCCACCCAAAAAACAAAACGCAACCTACCATGAGTTGTCCAGTAGGAAAACAAGCGTAGAGTTATCACGTCATTCCTAGAACTGCGGGGAACCCTCATACTGTAAGGGCCATGGAGGGGGGGCATCAGTTGAAGCGGCGTCTAGGTTTAAGTAGTGGTGTATATATGGTGGTTTAAGCACCGGACCCGTGGCGTGCCTCGTCTCAAAGTGCATGACTGCTAGACTTGATCTGCCCCTGCGGGATAGCGTGCATGTGTGTGCGTCCCAGTGGAATAGTTAATGCACATATATATATGTCTGAGTGTGTGTGTGTGTGTGTGTGTGTGTGCTAGAATATTTATCAAAGGACAACTGCATGGACTAAAAGCATCAAATAAGCAAAAACAGACTTTCACACGCATACACATACATCGGTCCCTTAGATTCCCATCCTCAGCAGGAAACTGGAAGACAGAGAAAGAGGCATGTGGAGGATTATTCAGAATAACATACAGTTTTCTGTGGGAGCCCAAAGAAACGTGAGTGACAGCCTCAGAAAAAGATCCTGATGAAATAGTTGCATCACCGTTTCTGATAACCGTCTCCATACTCGGTATCTCTTCCTCTCACATGTATCATTCATATGTGGATGCATAGAGGATTTCGTCAAAGCTCTTGCATGTTTGTGAGTCCATAACATCTGACGCATCCATGTTTATGCTCCCAAGCCACATTTGACATTTTCTGGATATGATGAAACATTAATGATGACCTCAATAGGCTTTCACATCTTTGGCCCACAGATCAATAAAGTGGTTAGGGGAGTAGGTCAGCGGGTCTCCAGAGGTGTCTGTCAGTGTGCGTGCATGCGCGTGTGTGTGTGTGTGTGTCTGTGTGTGTCTTTGAGTGTGTCTCCAAACGGTCGCACCCAGCGAGCGACTCTAAAATGTTGTTGCTAATTGGCGGCCAAGTGCGGCCCCGGCTTTGGCGCGGCGCTCCGGGGCTGGCAGTGCTGCGGCTGGTTTTCCAAGTTTTTTCCAAGCAATCCCGTTCTCCCTGCCTGCGAGGCTGTGGGAGTTCCATCCATTATTGATCAGATCCAAGGATGAAAGCAGGAAAGCTCAGTGGGGACCGAGCATCTTTGGCCCCACGCAGAAAAACAGCCCTGACCGCCAACTCTGTGTGAAAAGAGATGAGGAAATGTCTTTTTTCGATTCACATCTAACCCAGTCAAACAGTCTGAGAGCGAAAAGTAAATAAACTGAATTTTATATTTAACGAGTGGAGACGACGTCGCTGAAATAAAATGCTTCATATGATACGGGCAGATGATGAATCTTTATTCACCCCTAACATTTAGAAACGCAATCCTCGCTGAGGTTTTTCTACGCAGATGATGACATTGTGTTATTCGCCAGTCTGCCAGGCTTGGCACCGGCTCAACTCAGCGCTGTTCAATGATTCAGCTGGGTCGAATTGACCTCCACCTCACCTTGGCAATACTCCCCAACCAAATGGACGTTTGGCAGCCAGAACATACACTGGATATACAAGCAGGCATGTGCGCCAGTGATAACACACAACTACACAGACTCACAGAAACACACAGACACACACACTGGGAAAGGTTACATTGCTGCTTGAAACAAAGGGGCAGATGGCTGACAATGATACAGCGCCAGCACTGGCAAGGTGGTTAAAATATGCATTTCTGTTTGTGTGTGTGTGAGCGTGCATGAGTGTGTCTGCATGTGTGCTTCTATATCTCTGAGCTAGTCTTTATTGTGTTTGCCTAATGTCAGTCTAAACCTCCCCAAACAGTGTGTTTTTACGATGCAGATCTGCGTATTTGTTTTGGCGCATTACTGTGTCCCTCCAGTCCTCAGCAAAGCAAAGTGCTTTGCCAGGAGTTTACATGCTGTGAAATTTTATAGCGAGCTATAAACTCCACTGCCACTGGTGTTGAATCATCATTTAAGGAAAAAAAAAGAGGCTAATTTGCAAATGAAACAGTCATTGCAGACTGAAAAAAGACATAAAAGTGCATAAGATTGAGATTTTATCTTTTCCAACAGGCTTACGGTCCTGCGACTTCCAGCGCTGATGTACCGAAGAGCTGTGAGGGGCGTCAACAAGTGACCGAACCTGTGAAGTGCACAATTACTTCCCACGGAGAAGAATATGGTTCTTGATCCAGGTATATTGTGGCATACAAACCTTTTAGAGGTTTTAATTTGCTGGCTCAAGCCCTCGATCTCCTCCAGCCGCCGCACTTCACCTCTCTCTTACATGAATGAGACTGTCCACTCCATGTCACTGGCACATTCAATGGCCATCCACTCTAATCCATCCCGGCTCGTTAGCCCTGTCGCGAGGCTAATCATCATCTCCTCTGGCTCAAGTTAGCCAAAGGAAGAGCATCATAGGACATCATCAGAATGAGACAGTTAAATATTCATGTCCCACAGCGGTGTAATATCCTCCTCGATGATGTTTGAACCTTTTGACCCCGAGGCAATCTGCGGTAATTTACGCGGTCACGCTGAAAAAATGATAAATTTGATCTGTAGATGGTTAAGTCTGATGAGCTTTTGACACCGCTGAGCGCAATACATCAGACCCGAGCTCAAACAGTGATCGCTGCATCCACACACACACCAATACAAATGCTAAAAAGCAGCGTTCCTGGTGACAGACAGTTCAATTCGCCCCCAGGCATGTAGGTATGACATCACTCGATTAATAATAGAGCAATTAATTATGACCTATTAGACTGATGAATTAGATTAGATGGAGAAGGAGAACGTAGCCATGTGATAATATTACACTAGGATACATTAATGACTTCTTGGGGGGGGGGTGTAGGATAGAATTTATACTGCATGTGCCAGTTAGTAATGATATACAGTCAGCTACCTAATGATATCAATGATAAATGGTTTTATTGATATGATAATGATTCCTTACCCCAACAGTGCAATATTCTACATAACTGGGTGGTGTAATGTGATTATGTTGAAACTTATGGATCTACATTGTGAGGATCTGACTTGTCTGGCAGTGTGATAGCAGGATGAATATTCCATCTTGACACGCTCAGCCTTATGGAAATCACTGGTGCATTCAAGGTATATCTGAAGCAGCTGTATGGAGGGTATTTAATAGATAAACACATTATATGACTTTTAAATATGTATGCAGTTAAGCCACTGTGCAGAGATGCTGGGAAGACAAAGAAGCTTCCAATGGCTAACTTGATGATTTGGTAAACACATTTAACCTCATGGAAATCATCGCTATACTACAGATATCTCTCAAGCGCATTGTGTAAAATGTAACCCATAAACACATTAAATGGCTTTTAAATATGCATGCTTCTGTTCTGCTGCGAAGACAAAGGGGCTTGCTATGACAAACTTGAGGATTGGACTTGTCCAGCCAAGTGATAACACACAGCAATAGTGTGGCACTGGCAACTGAATGGCCTGCCTTAATATCGCATTAAGCCTCGTGGAAATCATCGGTGTATTCAAGGTATCTCTGAAGCAGCTGCATAGAAGGTATTTAATAGATAAACACATTATATGGCTTTAAATATGTATGCTGTTATTCCACTGTGCAGAGATTGTGGAGAGACAAAGGAGCTTGCAATGATCAACTCAAGCGTTGAGGAAGCGCTGCGTTGCATTCCACTGACATCTAGTGTCAGAACCGAGTACTGAGGTAACGCACTGTGTCTGACCCTCTGCTGCATGCCGTCAGAAGTGTGTTTCTGCGTAGCCCACACACACACACACACACACAACTGACTGCAAACTCTTGCGTCCTGTGTTGTTCTCTTTCCCATACATCACTCTCGTCTATTGATCCGCTTGATACAACCTTGGATGATCAGGCAAGTGGAAGTGCCACGTTGGAAAGAAACCCGTCCGTTCCCTCTGTCTGCTATCCGCTGTAATGACTTGAGGGGAGACGGGGGTGGGGGTGGTGGTGTTGGGGGGGGGGGGGGGGGGGGGGGGAAAGGAGCCTATTGAGACGGACCCCCGAACCAGTCAGCTCTGCAGTGGCCTTATGCCGTGGCCAGCCTCCCCTCCGGGCACAGTCTGTTCCGGGTAAAGGAGGAGAAGTGGGTCAGTCTGTCTGAGATACCAGAGATGAGACGTGCTCGGGGTAATATATGGAGCATCTCAAACCTTCGCAGGATTATGTAAGCGGATTCGTCCCAGGGTGGCCCCACATCTGAATATGGAATGTATTGTATTAAAATGATAATCAGTAGATGAATGGTGAATTTTATCCTCTTGGGGCGGAGATGGAGGAGAGCCAGGCTTCTGGTCCTTATAGAAGAGGGTTTTTCGTTGGGTTTTGTTTCATTCTCTAACATGAAAAGGCATAATGATCTAACAGGATATGTAGCATCTTTTTCCCCTGCAGCTTAAACATGACTTTACAAGAACAGTTGTGGAGCAATTTGTATTTATTAATTTAACGGCAGAATAACACCACAACAATCTTAATATGTGAAATACTTTCCCGGCCTTAACTCTAAATCACTTTCATGATAATTGAAATCAGTACATCCTGTGAAAATGCATTCTGTCAATCCAAGAAGCAGATTTTTTAAAGCTTTTTCTTGGACAGTTTTGCCTTTATTTAACAGTTAACAGATGCAGAAGAAATTTGGAGCCACTATTCAAAAAGTTTTTGAATAAAAGTAACTGTCCACATATTGTGACTGTACAGACTTTTATCCTGGTACATCTTTATTTATTCCTTACTTTCCCCCCTATTTTCACTGTACTGTCTGCTAATTATAGTGAATACTGGAAGAGGGTGGACCACCTGCACTCCTTACAATATATTTTAAAAAAGCAAAAAAAAAAGAATCCTTTGCAGAAATTTCCTTCCTGACAACAAAGCCAAAGTAAGAAGCGTGAAACCCCAAATGAGAATATATTTAAAAAGGGTTTTGGAGGGAAGGGTTTATAGCCCATATTGCACAATAACGAGCAGTATAGTCATGCAGGCACACATCAACACATTCACACACACATTGCCACACACACACACACACACACACACACTGCTCAGACTCTTCATCATAGGATGTGACACCTGACGGCCCATTAGTTCCCAAAGTGCTATTCTATTCTATGAATTCCTCTCCTTATAGAATATTTAGTCTCTGTGTGTTTCCCTCCACTCGTCAACATGGGATGCATTATTCATGTTAATGTGCCATTATCTGACGCTCGGCGTGATGTAACGCTGCCATTCCCCCGGCCCAGCACCCGCAAACACATCCAGTGACCTTCTGAACCCGGCACTGCTGTCACCCTGCCTACAGCACTGCAGCGCTGCTTCATTTGGCACAGAGAAAGAGAGAGAGAGAGGGACTTTGAGTTTTAACAAGCCTTTATTGTGCAATTAAAAAGGTGCGCTTCTACGAGCGGCACGGCTGCATTTGAGATAGAGAGAGATTTGGGGTTTTAACAAGGCTCATGCATCCCAAAGATACAGGCCTGCAATACCTGCATTTACAGATAGAGAGAGAGTTTGAGTTTTAACAAGCGTTTGATTGTGCAATTAAAAAAGGTGTGCTTGCAAAATGTACACCGGCATTTGAGATAGAGAGAGAAAGAGAGAGAGATTTTGAGTTTCAACAAAGCCTTGTTGCATCTAAAAGGCAAGCCTGAAGAGAGAGAAAGTAAGAAGAATGAGCTTCAACAAGCCTTTATTGTAAAAAAGGTATGAGATAGAAAGAGAGAGAGAGAGAGAGAGAGAGAATTTAAGTTTTAATAACCCACGTATGCATCCAAAAGGTATCTTTCAGAGGCAGAGAGAGGGAGAGAGAAAGAGAAGTGAGTTTTAACTTTAAGCCTATAAAGCCATGCTTGCAAAAAAAATGCTTTCTGCATGTGAGAAAGAGAGAGGGATAGAAAGAGAGAGAGAGAGACATGAAAACGGGGTGAAGCAGGAAAAAAAGAGAGAGAGGGGATGAGGATGCAATGCTGCCCTAAAGCCAAAGGGCAGTAACTGCATAAGAGCAAGACAGAGTGAACCTGTGGAAAAAAATACTTCATTATCTTCATCTTCATTATCTCCTGTCCTGACAAAAGTATTCCTGGCACAGAAGTGGATAATATATATCGTTTAATAGCACTTATGGGTCTAATTTTGGTTCAAATGAAATCTGAAACTGAGACCGATGAAACTGATGACCTTTGAAAAACAAAAACGAGTTACTGCTGTGTGCCTCTGTAGGGCAGAAGAGGAAAAGCAGGGCAAAGACAATATTGACAGTAAGGCGTTCTAATGATTACCTTCTAACGATTAAAAGTAATTGGGTCATGTGATCTTCGGATGGGGGGGCGGCATGGTGGCTCGCTGCTTAGCACTCATGCCTCATGCATGTCAGGTGGATTGGAGACTCTACATTGCCCAGAGGTATGAATATGAGTGTGTCTCTATGCAACAATGAACTGGCAACCTGTGCAGGGTGCATGCTGGGACAGGCTCTGCCCCCCATGACCCTAAAAACAATTGAGCAGGTAGAGAAAATGAATGAATGAGTCTTTGAATGGCAAAAACCTAAATGTATTTTGGGAACCTTTCCCCTTTCTATTTGATAAGCCAATAGATAAAAGGCTTTTCAAAGCTAATTAATCTGATGGCTTGCATGTTTCATGATATTGGCAGTGATTGTATAGGCTACTGTGGGTTGATGCTATTGTTAAGACACCATATACAGTACAATGCATAAATTATAACCCTAAAGTGTAACCCTGCCAAGCCAGTGAATAAAGGAAGTAATAAAGGCAGCAAGGCAGGCGGCTGAAATGAGCGATAATGCTTTACAACAGCTTCTAAATAGAGTAGATGAAAAAAAAAAGCCCTGTTTGCACATCATCTTAAAGGGAAGTGTAATTATCTATCAGCCAATCAACACCTAGCACTCACTTCCTGTGTCTGACCTTGCTGGACCCGTAACCATGGAAATTTTTTCTCCCTCTGATGGAGCACAGCTTGCTCATAGAAAAACTACTGTGTGCGTGTGTGCGTGTGTGCGTGTGTGTGTGTGTGTGCAAATGATCGACAAACAAGACCAGTTTTCCATCTCTTTCTTTCACCTGGGCACCTTGGATACAGTCTTATACTGCCGTTTATGGCTAACCATACTGTGTCCCAATAACAAATATGCAGGGCCGGTGAGCGCACTAACCCCCCCACCCCATGCTGCCTGGCAGCGAATGTTCTCTTCCTAACAGATCGGATAAATATGTGAAAATTACAGTATTTGTTTTCTTTTCATTTGGGATCTGTTATGACAGTCTGCATAAATAATGCATCCTCAGGAAACACTGAAATATTTACAGAACACATATTGGCAGGATGTGACTGTGGATTCTGAATGTGTGTATGTGTGTGTGCGTGTGTGTATGTGTGTGTGTGTGTGAGGTTGTTGCTTTTTATATTATTTCAACTCTGCATTGGGCCTTGAAGTGGTGGGAATGTTTTTTTTTGTCGGACTTCCCGCAGGCTTTATCAGTCATTGACAGCTGGTTGAATGCAGGACTCAATTTAAGTCGACTATCCAGTCGCATGGGCATTTGATGGACAGCTTGGTCTCTTTGGAGATTTAGGCCTACCAGCCTGAATGAAAAATCACTATAATATTTCTGTAATATTCCTATAGGGACTTGTAGTGTGTCTGTAATACTCAATAGTAAGTAAAAAATATCTTTATTTATATAGCACTTTTCAGAACACAGTTACAAAGTGCTTTACAAAGGAGTACAGAAAAGCAAAAACAGATAATATCAACAGCAAAAGCAATAAAGCAAGGTAAGAAATATAAAAGCACAATATTGGAACCATAAAGGGAGGTAAAAAATAATGAATAAAGGACCATAACATAAAAGCAAAAGTGAGTTTTAAGGATTTAAAAGATGATACAGATTTAGCAGCCTAAACTCCTCAGGCATGTTGTTCCAAGGTCCAAGAGCCCTGATGGGAAAGGCCTGATCTAGAATCTACAAAGTGTCCAAGTGGAAGCATACGGAGAATACGATGGGACCCAAAACTGAACCCTGTGGGACCCCACATGTAATGTCTACTGAGGATGAGGAGGATTTGTAAACATAGCAGTTGAACCAGTGCAGAGCTTTATCCCTGAGACAAACCCAGTATCTCAAGCAACCTAATAAGACAGTGTGGTCAACAGTATCAAATGCCACACTGAGATCTAGAAAAATTAAAATGGAACATTCCATCTGCCTCTAAAATAAAGTCATGGGTTACCCTAAGAGTAGTCTGTGCTTTGAAGTGCTGTAAAACCAGATTGGAACTTCTCAAAGATAGTGTATTGATTCAAAAATTACATCAGACTTTCTGTAAAACCTTGGATAAAAAGGGCAGTTTGGAGATGGTTAGTTTAGCTGGATGGCTAGTTAGAGATAGTTTGCTAGAGAAGCCTTTCTTAAGAAAAGGTTGAACCGCTGCATGTTTAAATATAAAAACCAGCAGTAGCCGGAGAGCTCTTGAACATGAAGTGCTTGCACAGCTTGATTTGACTACCTCTTCATAACTTTGTAGGGTCAACATCTATCTAGAGCAGTAGTTCCCAACGTGGGTTCTGGGGACCACCAGACCACCTTGAGGGGGTTCCAGGGGGTCCCCAGCAAATTGATGAATTGTTAAACTTCACCATTATTTCATTTACAAGACGTTAACACAATTAGAGAATGTAGAGGAATGATTTGATCATAGTTTCACTGTTATCTCTCTACCTACAATACAGATAGTCATGGAATTCTGGACAAAATCATATCTAACAATAAAAATATTATCAGATTTTGGTCCGAGAGAAAAAATCAAATCAAATGGAGGTCTGTGGCTCTATGTGGACTAAATTAGGAACCTTGATATGAAAAAGGTTGAGAATCACTGATCAAAAGGACAGGTAGAGGACTTAAGGTGAGACAGTCTCCTCCAGGACCAGGGGAGAAATGGCTTCAAAACAGCTCATCGCAGCCAAATTACTAACATCAATAAAACAGTTAATCATAGCAACAGATATCAGAGGGTCAGAGGGTGATAGCTAAATAGTGATTTCATCATACTTCATGGTATTTTAATCTGCTATCATATCAGTAAAATGTTCCTATAGGGACTTCTGGTGTGTCTGTGGTAGGCTATTCAATAGTGAGTTTAGTAAACTTTATCAAGCTTTATGGTCTTTTTTTAATCTCCTATGGTATCACTATAGGAGTTTCTGTGGAAACCTATATTTTTTTGGCATTTAAAAGTTTTACTGTGATAGTAATAAATAAATACTGGACTTTGTCATTGCTTGAATTGACGCACCTGGTTATTGCTTTCTACCGACGTGGATAAAACACGTTGAATAATCTCTAAATTTGTTATTTTAAACATAGCCTACTGTCGATGGGTTATCTGTTATCTTCAAGAGTTTCCAGACACGTTTTCTCTATCAACACGCATGCTCAGTGCCTCTTAGTCAGCCGATTGACATCAGCACCAGCGTTGAAGATCCACCGATCCGACAGCACATGGATCGCCAGTGAGAAGAGCGAGCACTCCGGCCAGGGGGTAAGGCTGCGTCCCGGTGCTTCAGCGCTTATAAGCTCGTATATATTAGACTGATGAGAAGACCTTCAGTTGTGAGGGGAAAACAGAGAAACTGAGTCGCTGCGTAGATGAAGCGCGATGGAGAAAAGTGTGAGATGGACTGAGGCTGCATGGCCGTGATGACTCACTAGAGTCCAGTGCTGGCGGGTAGTTTATGTCAGTGCTGAGCTGATATGGCCAACAGGCTAGTGAAAAGACTTTTGATTCTACCTGTATTTAAACTGTGACCAAAATCTGACGTTTTCCCGTCTTATTATAATCGGCAAATCCTATCCGACTGTGTTGAAAGACAAATTGAAGCCATATAGGGTTCTAATGCAAAGGAAAAGAATCCTGTTCCATTTTCGCACTCTTTTAGGATCCTATTGGAAAAAGAAGAAATCCTAGAAAATTTACTCAATAGACTTTTTGACCGGGACGAACCTGGGAATAGGCACGTTCATAGGAGGAAAGTTGGATCAAACTTTTTTTGGTGATGCAACTCAGAACCATGGACAGCGCTCTGGAAAAAAGTCTCTGGTTAAATAGCCTATCTGGAATTGACAAATTACTTAATAGTGTTTATGCGTGTTAATTGATAATGTCAAGGTATGAGCACTTGCCATATCTTAACCTAAGCGAGTCCAAATTTGATCTTGTGGTTTTTATCATTATATCAGAGCAAAGATCAAGCAAAAATAGGGTGAACGATGATTTATCACAATGGCCAAATAATATCTTGTCAGTCATCAGTCATTGATCCACAAATTCGGTTGATATAAGTTTGTTTGGAAGTTTGTGTGATATTAAATGCCATCCCTTATGTTTCATTGAATTGATGCC
Source organism: Centroberyx gerrardi (assembly GCF_048128805.1). NCBI lineage: Eukaryota > Metazoa > Chordata > Actinopteri > Beryciformes > Berycidae > Centroberyx > Centroberyx gerrardi. Next base: position 7,097,177 of record NC_136015.1, read on the forward strand.
GCTGATCATGTTGACATTCAATCTGAATAAAATCAGAAAGGTTATAGAAGGAAAAGCTAAGCAAGATGAAAATAACAAGGGATGTGAATGTCAGTGTGGAATATGAGGCTTTTGGTTGATGCAATCTGGCCACATCCAACATTGATTCCATTTGGACAAGAAGATAACTTAATACCTAAGCTTCACTTAATCAGGTGACAGCATAAACTGCACCAGGTAATTTATTTCATGTCAGCCAACTGTAATTGAAAGCAAAATGCGTCTACGTATTCCATTTTATCTGCTAGACTGACCTTTATCCAGCTTAGGGTGCGATCACACCTACACCTTGTTTTCTTTGGTCTGAACCATCATGGAAAAGTCTTCTTTGTTGCATTTTTGTATTTGGTCTGTTAAGTTCATACTGACCAATTAGAAGTGAAGCTGGGGTTGTAAACAAAAGTCACATGACTCACAAGTAGCTCATTTATTAGACATAGTTTTGGTAATCTGTCATTCTGCCAGGTTAGAGAAAACAGATCTGATGCCAGTCCCTGTAACTTTAGCTAAGCATGATGGACTTGTCTGCTCTCTTTGCTGTAATTTACCTTCTCATTCATCCTTCAGCCTATATATTGAGGAGGCATTTCACCTCATCTTGACTCCAAGTTTGCTCTCAGTTCATTTTGTTCTGCTAGGCTTTCAAAGCATGAGTAACTGGTTATTATCAACATCCAAGTCCTTACACCCATAAATCCTTGTGTTTTTGGCTTTGGATTATGTTCTCACTCCTAATGAACCGCACCGCAGTTCTCTTGTTAGAGGACTGAGAGTCGCATTTTCAGGCGTCTCTGTGCCATTATTTGGTGCCACCCATCACCCGGGTTTGAATGGAATTGCTCTCAGTTGGCCAAACCAACCGAACTAAAGGACTAAACGCTCCAGAGTTTGAATAAACTGCTCCAAACATACTTAGTGTGAATGTGTTTAGCTGAGCTGACACTAACCCTGCAATGGCAAAAGCTCTTTCAGATCCTTGAGAATGTAATAGATGGCAGCTGAGGCCTGAAGTACAGTGTGTGTGTGTGTGTGTGCCTAGTATATTTTTCCTGTTTTTAAAGGCAGCCAGGTTAACATTCTGGTAGCGATTGAGATCAGGCATGTGAACATAGGGTTAAAGAAAACGGTTGGGTAGAGAACGAATGTAAGTCAATTGTACGGCCTCACAAGAATAATAGCGCAAGGATGTGTGTGTGGGGAGAAAGCGAGTGTGTGTGTACGCTTGCATGTGTGTGACTCATCCGTGGGCGGTAATGAAGCCACCTCAGGACCACAGTAGCCTTCCATCCTTCACAAGCCGCCGCAATAACTGGGGCAAACAGGAGACACGATCCAAGACTCGCAATGAGTCTCAGAAGGGAGGGATTGATGGAGGGAAATCCATAGTCAGGAGATAAACAACAGATTACGTATTCCTGCGTTACAGCAGCTGGCCGCCTGATAAGTACACACAGCTCTGGATGTGTTTTGCTTATTACGCATCCGTATGTTTCCTAGGTGTACGAGGCGTCGTGAGGTGTGATGGCGTTGTGCTCCGAGGCCTGCATCTCTGGCTCAGGAGGAGAATCCTCTGGGAGTGAGGTGAGCTTCGGTTGCCATGGAGGATGATCTTGTTTTGTTTGATTTCATTACAGCTTAAAGAGGAAGACGATCATTTGGCATTAGCCAGATGCAGAGAGAACTTCTTACATGCTTGCTGCACTGTTACTGTTTGGACAATCCTGCAGTGCAAATGTAATGTACCAGTTCCACAGTATATGCTTTCAGGGATGGAAGCAGTGTGGGTACTGCACAGTGGCGGGTGAACCCATCTTTTTATTTGCAGAATAGAGATTACCCTCCTTTTTAGAACATAAATCTTTATGATATAAATTCATAGTATACCCAAAATTAAGTAGTATCAAATGATGTAGGTTATATGAAGATAAGGTCTTTTAAGGAGAAAAAAGCATAAATTGCTACTTGATTGCTACTGAAATTTAGCAAATATTTCTTTATATTTTATCCACCTTTTTGCCTATAATCCAGTATCTTATTTTGTTCATGCTGCTCCCATAGAAAGGCTATATCGCTGTTGATTTCCAGGTGGAACTTTACAATAAAATCAATTAATTTCATAGGGAATTATGTATTGCTTTGCTGTTTATTTTCATGTGTAAACAAAACAAAATTAATTACTTTTATTTTGAAATCAAATTTTAGGGTTAGGGTTAGGTTTATTTAGAGTTGAGTTTGACCCTATCATCATATGTCATTACTACAGTTGTGCCAATGGTGGAGCTCTATGCCATTGATCATCCTTTGTTGTCACAATGTAAAACCCTGATCTTCTGTCGGGCAAGTTGAACAGTCTATCTGAAGTCTATCTCCAGACAGTGTGTTGACTGCGGTGGCGTTTCCTTCCAGGCGGGCTCTACATGTCTACAGTTTGGCGTTCGCTCCTATCTGCACCACTTCTATGAGGAGTGCTCGTCCTCCGTGTGGGAGAGAGACCCGGAGGACCAGGGGTTCGTCCAGAGCCAGAGATCGAGCCGGTGGTGGAGCTCAGCGGTCTGGAAGGTAGAGACGACCGGACCGTCCAAAATGATCACTTGTGGGACGTTTTCTCTATCTATCACATCACATTTGTTCTAGTCTCTGTCGCTCTGTCTCTATATGCAATTCAATGACTTTATTGGCTGTTTATGAGAAACAATACTGCAAAAGTTGTGTAGTTAAAGAGACAGAGTGCCTTGGACTATATTTTTTGGGATTCCCTTTTGATGACCCCTCTATGGGTCATCAATTTTTGTTCTTTACTTGTGTAGTTTCCCTCAGCAGTATTCTTAGTTTAGTTAAAGTAAAAATCAGCAACATTTTCATATGAATAAATATCTAACTCAAACTACATCAACAGAATACCCATGGATCATGCAGATTACCACTTCAAGTATTCTTAGTTTCTCTCTCTCTCTCTCTCTCTCTCTCTCCCTCTAGGTGTCCTTGGCCTTGGGTCTCCTGGTCCTGACTGCAGGTATTGCCAGCCTGTCAGTGGGTTATTCCACCCCTCGGAGAATCGAGTCGTTCGGAGAGGGAGATCTGCTCTTCGTGGACGCCCAGGCCATCCGCTTCAACAGGGGGCTGCACCTCAGCGCCGCGGCCGGGATCGGCCTCTCCAGCCTGGGCTCGGCTCTGGCTGCGATGGGGGTCGTCCTCTGGATCCTCCCCAGGGCCAACTTCAAACAGGGGCTGTTCCATAGAGAGGAGGAAGGGGAGAAGAGAGGAGAGTGGGGGTCAAAGGGGGGGGGTCTTAGGGATCCGGGGGCGGCGGTCACCAAGCCGCCAGGTGTAGAGGAGGGGACGATACCCGTCACACTATCCAAAGTGGAGAACGTCCAGCCCACTTCGTGAAAAGATCCCTGTTGAGCTGCATGGTGTCCAGGCTTTTGTTCTAGTCCAGGGGCTTCATTTACAGAAAGGTCTGACTTAGCTGGTGGCATACATGGAAAATCATAAAAAAAAAGTAGTTTACAAAATCTCAATATGGAAATGGTCGTAGCTCTACATCAGATCTACATTTCACATACACACATTACCTGCTGGTTATGCCAAGGTATTGATGTTTAATCTTAAAAAATTGCATTTCTCAATTTCATAGTATAATTTAACAAAGGACCTGTTAATGTAAAGTTAGCCAAATTACACATTCTTTGAAAAATTCCACTCAACTTCCTGGTGTAAATGATGTCACCTACACCCAGGATTTAATGAAGGCACTGATTGGTCAACAGTATGCATAGTTAATGAGGTGTCCCATAGTCTGTCAGACAATAGCCAGCCAGCTACTTGCCAAACTAGCCGAAATGTCTGTGCCTCCATTGTTGCTGGGTGCTCTCACTCAGTCTTACAAGCTTTGTACCATCTAACCATCAAAAATTTATTAAATCATCATTATCTGAGAAATCAACATCACACTTTTCCTGACTGAGTTTAAATCATTGCACTGGATCTTTAATAAAAATAGGATTGTGTTTTAAGGCTATACTTTATGTTAAGAGGCCAATTAGTGGCAGTGTGCAGTAAATTGAGACATAACGAATGCAAGAGTCATTATGAACCCCAAAGCGTTTTACATTGAACACAGGAAAACATAAGCTATAAATAGTCTGCTAATATAAGGAAACAACTCATTCAACCATGGCTGCTTATAGGATAATAACTGTCGGGCTGCGTTCACAAGGCAAACTAATTGCAAAGCACATTCATGAGTGTTCAAATGGACGTTCTTTTGTGATTTGCATATTACAGGTGCATAAGACACAGGTGTGATACTTTAAACGAGCATTATGCAGCTTTAGTCAGTTTCATAGGTTTTTATAAAACAGGCGTAAGCACAAGTGGAGAAACGATTTTGAGATCACATGGATTTTTTAAAGATTACATCCAAGTACATTTTTATAAATGAGGCCCAAGGACTTACATCTCTTACATGTGGCCCTTTGTCCTGTCAACAGAGTCTGCACACCTTGTAGCGCAGCATAGGGCCATGGTTGTCGACCGCCGCATAGACTGTGTTTGTGGAGTGCACTTGTGTTTTATTTTAAAAATGCAACGAATAATGTCCAGCGAAGACACTTAAACAGAGGAGAACCCAAATGAATGGTGGTAGGAAACAATCTTTTTTTTTTACCTCGCATGTATGTTTAACATTCATATTGCTTGTTCTATTTTCACTCAATTTTTTTTTGTAATATCAAAGGTATCAGCTTGCCAAGTTGTTCTTCATAAGACGAGGTAGTGCTATTGCATGAATCACTTAGGAACATCTGTTCATTTCCCCTCACATTCATAAACACACACACACACACACCTCAGGGGAAATTTAGAAATGCGCTAACATGCAGAAGAGGTTAAGGATACAAAGAATCAGAACAAGTCTGTAGTCACACGTTCACATATCTCTACTAATGCCTACCCCCTTGTATTGAACATGCACACACACACCCACTCGCACAACCACTCACCCACACACCCACACGCTCCATTGACAGTATCACCTATTTTCTCCTGACTGTAATCTGGCTTCGTAATTGCCTGCAATCTGTGTCTCCTGGCAACAGTTGGGCTTCAAGTGCTCTATTTTCAACTCTGAACAAAAAGCCTCATTTCTGATTGGTCCACCGCTTCCCCTCTCTGCATTTTCACGCCAATCAGATCTTTTGTTTACAGGCATATACAGTAGTAGCGGGTAAGTAGTGAAGCACTGAGGTGAGAGAAATTTGCACTGGCACCTTAGAGGCCACCTGTCTGATTGGGTCCTCCAGTTTAGTTTTATTAGTTTGAATAATAGGGTGTGCAAGTAAAAAAAAGAATAAAAACAACCCTGGAAATAGAAAAGTCCAGTGATCATGATGTCCTGATTGGTTGAGTGTATTGATTCCACTGGATGTTAACATTGCTGTTCCATTGTTTTATTGTGTTATTGGCTGTGATGAACTGAATGGAATGAAATGATGGTCAAGTGTCACTAGAGTGGGGCAAATGTCCAAAATAAATGTGTGATCTGCATACCTAACCTTTAGCAGTGCTCATTTATATTCTATAGAAATCTCTTTTTGCAGTGGCAAGAATGTTTGGGGAATCTTAAACTTATTTGAACATTTTCTTTGTATTAGCTTACATTGTCTCCCACTTGTAAAAATTACTATTACTACTACTATTGCTATTATCTTATTATCTCAGTCCTGAAAAGGTGATTTTTAGAGTTATGGGCTAATTGAAAGAACCCTCATGATATTAAACTGCTTGCTTCAAAAGCCACAGAACTATGAAAAAACATTGCAGCAACTTAAATACATGAAGAACGCTTACACCTTTCAAATGGGACAGTGAAAGCACGGCGCGAGTTTAAATAAAATGGCAAAAACCACAACAACAAATGCAAATTTATTGACATGAAAGACTAAATATTATATAAGCAATTACATGGAGACAACAACACCAGGGCATGCGTAGCCTAAATGAACATGCGTGCGTCTGTGTGTGAAAAAGTGAGTACTGCACGTACAGAATGTGTGAATGTCATTTGCATGTGAGATACGTGTTTGAGCTGTAGTCGTGGATCTGTGCAGAAGTGTGTGTGTGTGTGTGTGTGTGTGTGTGTGTGTGCTTGTGCAGTGTGTTTGCGAGCTGTATTTATGTCCGCATGGGTACATGATGTTACTTTGGTGCGGTGACTCACAGCTGTGAGTATGAGTCATCTCATCTTGTCTCCCAAGTCACACACTGGCAGGAGGGCCACTTAACAATCACTTACTGACTATTACAGCACTCACACACACACACACACACGCACGCACGCACACACACACACACACACACACACACACGCACGCACACACACACACACACACACACACACATACACACACACACACTTATCCTAAAAGCAGTGGAGTTGAAGCCTAGGCCACAGTTTGTCCTCACAGTCACATTTGTACCAACACTTTTGGCTTCAAGTTGTGTTTACTGGACAGCTGATGTTTGTTTAGGTCAGACTGGTTTGACAGATATATGGGGCCAATATTGGCCTTTTATTAAATATTGGGTATCGGCTCATCAGTGTTGTCCACCTCCTCTGATGTGATGTTTTGTAAATAATTTTTTGTAAATTAATTCTTCATTTAAAGGCCTAATTTGTCCTATAGTTTCCCCTAAAATGGAATAGGTGTGGTGGGTCAAACTGCCTTAAAGAGCTGCTAACACTAAAATAATTTCATCAGTCTGGGTTCCAATGGAGAGTTTTAGTGTCCCATGATGGTCTAAATGCTGTTTCAGAGGCTTTTCCACCCTGACAAGAATAAAGTTGTTGTAATGTGATGTAAAACACTGAATACTTGGTATTTTTTGGCATGAAAATGGTCAAATGGTGAAAATGGTCAAATAATAATAAAATAATATAAAAAATAATGGTATTTGGTAGCAGCCTTCAAAAACCCATATCAGTTGAACCACAGTGTGTGCATGCATGTGTTGTGTTAGGTCAGCTGATAGATATTCCAATATTCATTTATAAGTGAATGTGCATGTATGTGCGGTTTTGCATGCATATATGCATAAGTATGTTTCTCTGATGGTTTGACTCTTTCCTTCTTTCTTCCTTTCTTTCTCTCTTTGGCAAACTCATCCACACGTCATTATGCAGATGAAGAAATAGTGTCAGTGGCATCACACAAACATGCTGGACTTGTTTCCATCGCGCTCCTTGTTGTCCGCACACTCTTCATGCATGTTTGCCTGCCTGATTTGTGCACGTGTTTATGAGTAAGTGTACATAAGTGCATAATGAGATAGGAAAGCGGGAACAGCGGCATAGTGTCTCCTGTGAAGATGGAGGCCGACGCGCTCCGCTGGCTGTCAGGCTGCCTGTGAGTCACACTGATGGGGGGGAACGCGCAGCCGAGGATTGGGCTGCCGTCTGCTCGGCTGATTGGCAGACCTATCCGTCCCAGTGTATCAGTTTCTATGTGCGGGTGCTGTATCTATGGCTGCATGGGAGTCTACTGCACTGATATGATAAGGTTTCATCTACTGTGGAAAAAAGATAGGAGGCTGGAATGTCTCTGCTTCTAACATTAAAGATTGGGGGGTTGGGTGCTCTTTGGATAAAAAGGGGAGTCCTTTGCTAATCATGAGGGAAAAAGGGGAGATTCAAGACACAGTTAATTATGTATAGTGTGCCTCTGTACTCTGATGACAGCGGTGGGGCCAAAACACATTAGGCACAGTTTTTAAAGGAAAAATCCACCCCAAAACACTGTTAAAATTGCGTTCTATTGTTGATTTACCTTGTATTCCTGGGTCCATTTTACTGTTTGGTGGTGATTTTTTCTTATTCCTGTGGATAACTGGCCAAACGTAGATGACATGATGTCACAGTGAGATACTTTCAGCTCAGCTACAATAGAGTTTAATGGTAGTACATTTTATGTTTATCTTAAACAAAAACGGTAAACATCAGGTTTTGGTGTCAAAGAGCAAGAGCTTATTTTTAGAGCCGTCATTTTGCACCGATGTTCAACAATCATACAGGGAGAAATCCATCGTAGAAGAGGCAGAGAGACCAATTTCTCCACTGACCGTAGCCTCAATAGACCAGAATGCAATGCAGCCACAGTTTGCATCTTTGCAGATGTGTTGTTGGTAGCGTGTAAAATACAACGGCCTCTTCCTCTTTGTTTTTGTTGTAATTTGAAAAACCAGACACACCATCACATTGACTGGAAAAACTTACTACACTATCGCTATCACTCTCTCCACCTACACAGCAGAGATCCCCCTTCTCTGGGGGTTGTCGAAAGGCATTCTGGGAAATGTAGGAAATCACTACCTGAAGTAGAAGTAGATGAGGCAGGTTGAAGGAAAGCGGGTTCACCAAAAAATTAAATTACATTACTTCATCAAAACAAATTACTGGAATGCACTGAACATCACAGATTGATGACATCTAACAGTGGAAGAGTATCTGAGGGTGAATTTTTCCTTAACCAGCCAAATAGAATAAAGGCTTTTTAATTGATTTTTGAAGTGCCTTGGCTCTCCCTTTTTTCCACATGATTGCATCTACTGTTTTGATCTGTGTGTTGGTGTGGTTAAGCATTTATGAGGTAGGTCATAATAAGGTAGCTATACCCATGCATATGGCTCCAGGTATCTCTAAATATTCATACAGAGCCTTTAATAAAGCTATATTGGTAGCAAGTCACATACTGTATGATTAGACCTTATAGCGTCTCAAGAAAAATTATATATCATATTTGTACCAATCTATATGCTTCTTCAATGAAAATCTCCATGTCAAGTTCTGCTGCTCTATACTAATTTCCTCCTTTTAATTTAGACTACTCACTTTCAAGTTGTGACAGTGTAATTCAGTAACTATTATTTGCATAATACCAATTTATCAAGCTGTGGCTGTAAATCTGTGCGATATTGAAGTAGGTAGTATGTAAGATTATCCCACTTAGTGTGACACACTGAGGACAACTCTGTCATCCCTGATAAGAATGATGAATGTGAAATAAGGATCTTTGTGTTTATAAGGTATAACAGTTTTGCCAATGTTTCCTCTCCTCGGCGAAAGTATATATTTAAAGATTATCTCTATTTCACAATGTCAATTTAAAGTCAGTGACAGGAGAGCCCAAACGTGACACTCGCCTAATCAAAAGTTTGCATTGTGCAAAAGTTATTTTTCCACTTCTTTGTCTGAAACCCATCAGGAGATTTGGCACAGTCAAACACCTCTGTGCATATTTGCAGTCACCATTGGTTTGTTGAGCATTAAAAATGTTAATTGGAATTTTTAAAAAGGAAAGAAAATATCGCATTACCATCCCACCTCCTCCAGTCACAGGCTGTCAAAATGCAATATTCCAAATTAGATTGTATTTGGATAATCTTTTGAACTGTAATAGGTTTCCAGCCAGCAGGCATATTACTATTGGCACATCATTATTAAACAAAAGTGACACCGAACCATCACTTTGCAGGCGGCGCCAGATAAACGTTCGGCACCGTGCAAATAATATTAGTTCTGCTTCCAGAGTCACCGGCTTATCTCTGGGATGCTATATTGGGTTCATATCCCTGTCGGCTGGCGGGGGCCTTCTGACGGAAGTGTCTAAATTTATGAGTAGCCCACATGTGTGAGTTGCATGTATGAATAGGCTCTGGTGTGTGTGTGTACTATGTAATGTGTGTGTCACACATTAACGCTTTTATATGTAAATGATGTGTGTGTTTGTGTGTGCGTGTGGGCGGGTGGATGGATGAGTGTGAGCGTGTGTGTGTGTCTGTATGTGTGTATGTCACGCTGGATACATTCATATGTAAATAGGCAGTGTATGTGCGCCTGTATATGCAGACGCGACCCATATCATGGCATAATGAGATCCGCCACTGTTGGTTACCCTCAGACAGTGGTAATTATGGTTGGAGTGAAAAGGACTAACGCTGAAGGCGGGATGGACGCTCACACACTCACATATTCTACCACACACAGGCCTCCGTCCCAATGACAGGTTGCTGCAGGCAAAATGAGGACCTGTCCATTTGGCAGCGGGATGGGAATAGGATGGTGCTAACTAGATATGATAAATTAGACCTGCATCCGCTTTCTAATCAGCTCCGCAAAAACCTGGATACCTGTTATAATATAATATAACAGCATAAAGATATATTATCAGTGATGTAGTGATAAAAAAAAACAGGCGGGTAAACAACTAGGACCTCCAGTCGGTGATTAGCATAAGGCACAAATATAAACACAAAATCAGAAAAGCATTATTTATTTTTGCCTAATAGACCTTATCTTCATGTAATTTACAAAAGTCCCCTTCTTCCTTTGAAGTACACTATAAATTTCCATCAGATAGATTTATGCCAGCCTATAATAGGTGGGTAAAACTGACTCTAGGTGGGTTTATCCTCCACTACATCGCCATATTGGACCCAAATCTGCATAATTTACCCAGGCATGTTGAATTGGAGATAGCACTTCATAACTGTAAACAGCTAGTACTGTACTGTATGTAGCTCAGGTTAAAAAGACCAGGAAGTTTTCATAGGTTCATGGATTCTGCTTCCCAGTTTCCGTAGGAAAAAGTGGGAAAACTATATTCTGCAAATAAAAAGGTGGGTAAACTGGACTTAGGAGTGTTTACCCTCCACGACTAATTTAACAACCCAGCCCAATGCTCTTGTATCCAGGCCCGCAGTATCCACTCTCCATCTATAACCATCACCATCATCATCATCACTGTCCTTCTCCTCCTCTATAGAAAGCATTTTCTGCTTTTTTTTTTTTTACTTGGCTGAAAGGCTGTTCTGCGTGCATAGGCTCTGCATCCTGATTGTACACCGACTATCGAATCAGCCGAGTTCTGATTTATTTCCTTGGCACTCGCCTTGAACCTTGCAGCCACAATCCTCCTCTCTTTACATCTCTTCATCTCTGAAAGCAAGCGTTGCCTCCGTCCTCGTCTCACTGGCCTAATGGACTCCATGCAGCACAGGGTGTCTTTTATGGTGCGGGCGCCTTGATCAAATGGATGTATCCATGCTACATGCAAGCAACATAGAGGGAAGCATAAAAGATAAATCATAATTGTATGGCAATATTCTATGAGTTTACGCCATTGCCCGTCAATATGCAGCACTCAGACAGCAGGCACATAAACATAACCATTTTCAACAGTTATTTACTTATTTTAATGGCTGCGGGTTGAAAGGGTTTTGAAGCTGTTTGTCAGCGGAGGCCTTTTTCTTCCAAAGCCACTCATTGAGCTTGTCAAGGCTTAGAAGTGTTTGCTTAGTGTGTTTTATCTCATTCTGAAGCAAAATTACTGGATATCTGATCATCATTGCTGCAAAATACATGGCTTGGACTACACAGCAACATAGAAAAACAACAAAAGGTCGCCAAAGATTCACAAGGAAAGAGCATTTCGATGGCGTCTTGCTTCCGAAATTCGACGTATTTCTGGTTGAAGCAGGCTGTTCAGACACAGCACAGGGAGGGACTCTTCAAAAGCGAGCAGGTTGGACTATAATAAACATGGAAAGTGACACAGAAGACCTTGATGCCAGCCTGCACGCCTCCTTTAACACCTCCATCACCCTGTTATTGCAGCAGGCAGCGCACCAAATCCTCACCCATTGAGGCCAAAAATTACAAAAAATGCTCCACCGCACCATGGTGCCACTCGTGTCACTTTGGAAGTTGTGAAGTTGCAGGTTTTATATGATAGGAGAGGCGGAGGGAGGGTTTGTTCAAAAATCTGTGATGAGATTATTGGTTATTATTGATTATTGGTTAGAATTTTTTATGTATGTCTACTGGTGTGTCATGAGATAAACACTAAGCATACAGTATGTTGTTTTGCAGGAAGTAGAAGTTATAAAATTTTGATATAATATACTATACATTTTCAAAATTTACTGTTAAATACACTGAATGTACAAAATATTAGGCACACTTCCTCTTTTCATGAAGCACACTGATGAGACGAATCCAGGTAAAAGCCATTATGTCTTATTGGTTTCCCTTTTTAAATCTAGACCAATCACAAAGGAGGAGATGCAGATAAAGAGAAGCAGACGAGTTGGAGAAGGATGTTGAAGCTTTGAGACGAGTGATGTGGATTGTGCAAAAGGGGCTGCAGCTCAATATCAGGAAGATGTACCTAATATTTTGTACATTCAGTGTACATTATGATATGGAGAATTAGCAAACAATGTGAAATATTTAATTTCATTGTGACTTTAATTATTCAGGGGAGAGCAGAAGAAGAGACATTTCCACTCTTGGCCATCATCAGTGCTTTAACATTTGTCTGTTTTGCTTTCCCCTGAATGATTAAGGAATGTAAAAAAGAGTACTTTTTGAGTACAGACCAAGCTATCAATGTTGTTTAGTCTGCTGGTTTTGGTCTATGCACCAGGTCTGAGCACAAGGGACTTGTTAACCTTATGATTTTTGTCTACCCATGATCCCTTACTGGGTTAGGGCAATTTTTAATTACTTCTCACATAACGATTTTGAATGATCACCTTTCACCTCCAGGATGTGTTTCTTTCCTAATGGGAGTAATGGCGTACACAAAGGACTTGTCAATCCCAGTTGAAATTCTGCAGTAGTATCTGAAACAGTGTTTGTGTCCTGATTATCCAAAGTAGCAGTAATGATTGACACCGACTCCTTCCTGGAGATGAGTGGATCACGTCCATGCCAGATAAAGCAAATAGATGAATAGTGGTGCAAGATGATCAGTAATAATAAAAAAAAGTACAATATCTACATTATCTACCCAACAAAACATTGATCAAATTCGTAGTCCATGCAGAAAAAGTATGCTATGTGAAGCAGTAGCTCACATAGCTCTCAGTCAGTTAAAATAGCATAAAATGTTTCCTTTATAGCAAAAAAATCAACGGAAATCGACATTTTGGTTATATTTCAGGTTCAGGTTATATAAAAACTCCAAACCTACACACACTGTCCACGGTGAGAAAACTCACCTACTGTATGAGTAGAGCTTTGGCGTTTTCATCCTGTCTACAAACAGTTCCAAAAATGTACAGTATCTACTTATTATCTACAGTATGTTATCTAATATCCTGGTAGAACCATGCAGAAAAAGTACGCCATGTGAACTGCTGGCAAAAACCTTGTAAAAATGTTTCTTTAAAGGGAAATTCAACCGAAATCGACATTGTTCTTATATTTTTTTTCTCATTTAGAGGTATGCATTTCTAAAACATCAAATACTACAGTTTAGAAGACAAAAACTCTAAACTTACACAGTCTATGATGCAAAAACTCATCTACTGTATGATTAGAGCCTTTGCTGTTTGATCCTGTCTACAGTTTCAATAGGGAACCACAACAACTGAGCTCAGTCAATAGAAGCCAGGGGGTGAATCAGGATTTAAAGTCCGTAATGAGACCAAGTTTGTTGAGAAAAAAGTTGGCTTGATGTGCTCATTTTCTCATTGAACTCAATAAGAAGATGAGCATAGACTGCAGGACCCACATACTGAACAACATGAAGCAGAGTGGCAAGAGAAGCTGACATGTTTGCTCAGGGATTAGTCATCGAATCAATTGCTACCCAAAAAAACAAAACATTTCCACACTAGCGGAGTACAGTTGGGCAGAATCAGGTCATGGCGAAAAAACCAACTGAGATGCATTGTAATGGAACGATGCAGCTGAACACAAATTCATAGGTGAAATCCAAGCCATAGCTAAAACTAAAAATTAAGGTCAAGCATCTCACTGATCATCCTTTAAGACAAGCGTTCCCACACTTTTTCAAGTCAAGGGTCCTCAAATAGATCTGCATTAGACCACAGACCCCCATTTGATAAGATTTTGTCCCAGTGAACGCCATCTGAGAAGATTTTTGATGTTATATATGAATTCCATAACTCTCTATACTGTAGGTGGGGTGATAACTACAGTGGAGATTGTGAAACCTATGATCACAATAGTCCTATTTATCCATTCTCTCGTCGTTCCAGTGCCTTGTGAATAACAAAATATTGAAATTAAACTTCTCATTTCATTTTATTGGGGACTCCTTCAAAGACCCCTTGAGGTCCTTGGACCCCACTTTGGGAAAAACATTTGCTAAAGCCTTTTTTTTTTTACAATGTCATATCAAGCCATCCAGTATAAAACACAAATACAGATACGATTTTGATTCAAAATAGGGTGATTGCCACTGTTGGCCTCCACAACTCGGTTCAGAGAAAAGCACACAGATTAATTTTCAGGCATGGGCAATCAAAGGCTCAAGCACTTGGCCTGTACAACAAGAATAAATAGTACAACTGTTACAGAGCAGAGTCTTTGACCCTGAAATGTCCAGGTAGCATGGGGGATCTACAGTGGATGGATGTGCTGTGATGTTTCCACAGTCGCTGGGACTAGATTCAGGTTTGTGTTTACTGTGTGTGTGTGTTGGGATGGGATGACGGCTGGAGATGGATCCCAAACTACTGTGAACAGATTCCAGCCCTCCTGTGTGGTGGGCTGCAGGCGGCAGGCTGCTGTCTTTAATGGCGTATTCCTTTGAGGCAGGGGTATCTGAGACTGCAGAGAGGCAGCGCTCAATGAGCAATTTATATGTTCTCAACAAAGCTTCTTCTTTAGCCCCCGAAGGCAGGTCTTAATTGTTAGACGTGATATCTCCACTCCTCCTCTCCCTCTCCTCTTTCTTTGACTGTTTTCCTCTCCCTCCTCCCACCCGCCCTCCCTCCAGCTATTAGGAATTGGATTTGGAGCAGAACGATCCATTTAGTCTCCCTCCTCCATCTCTATCCCTCTCTCCCTGCTTCCACACCTCCTCTGTAGCTCCCTCTCATGAAAGCCCGGGCTTAATCTGTCTATTTTTACCTGAAGGAATGAAAGGAAGGGATGAGGTAATGCTTTTTCCTGTCCATCAGGTGGGCAGCGGTGCATGATGTCTCGGGTGTGTGCAGCTCGGGGAGCTAGCGCCACCATGTGGACTCATAAGGGAGGAGTTATTATTGAAGGAATTGGACATTGTGGGTTGGTATTGTCTGTTTGCAGGCCATCACCTGTATGATTACCAAGAATGATCAAGAGGTAACACACAAAGAACCAGAGCAAATGTGGTAAAAAGTAAAAGCAGCAGAAAAAAACAATCCTCCACCAGTGACTGCAGTAGAAAACCATTGACTTGAGCCCATGCTTGAGCCATATAAGTACATTTCTTTGAGGGGTTCAATGAAGTCAAACCCACTCATGGTCAATGTATGAAAGCAGAGCTCCCCCTAGTGGAGAAAAACAGGAGGGGACCAATAACATAAATGAAAGCTTTTTATTTGCAAAATAAAGGCAAGGAGTTTTGATTTTGTACATCTGCATTCAAGACCGCTTCTTGAGAAATGAAAACTTAAAAACATCACAAGAAAGTTACAGTCACAAATGTACAAAATGTGTCAGTCCAGCGTAAACCATCTGAGATGAATATTTAAGCCGCCAAGGAATGCACAGAAGCTTGGTAAATTGAAGACATGCGGATGTTGTGTGTGCTCCTCTTTAGTGTTGCTTTTGGTCTGGAAAAAAGTAGACTGGTTTAAAATCAGTTTGTGGCAACTTTTACCTGGAAAATATTTCCATGGCTGAAAACCTTTCCTGAAAGACAGTACTGACATTCACATTTAGCTACAACAGCAATCGTATCAGTTCACAGTCTTTCTATCACCATGTCAGTCACCAATCAAAACAAAGCCATTCTGGAGTCCTTTCAATTTTGGTCCCTGTCGGTCATCCTGGTCAACACGTCTTCGTCTTTTTGTAAAGAGTCTTGGTCCGTTTGTCTAAGGCAGTGAGACAGTCGCTTGAAGTAAAGAAGGATTTCCCTGGAATTGCTGCCACACTGTTTTTGCTTTCATCCATTTGCTGCTATATAGTTTGGTATGGCAACAACCTCGCCCCATCAATGAATGCAAGACCAGTCTGGCAGCATGTATACCTCTCTAACCTGATTCCTTTTACTCAGAATGTTTACTTATGCATTGATTTAAAAGCATGGGAATGGGGAACCCAGGCTTTTACCAATGGCATGTCTTAAAGAACTGTGTATGAAAGTGATTATTAAATGGGAAAGTGCAACGCTTCTGTTGATGTCCAATTGCCTGGCAGACAACAGTGCTAACCTTGAGCACAAACAGTCAACAACAGAGCTTTAAAAAAAAAATAAAAAAAAAAATAAAAAAAGCTCCTTTCATTGACTGATAAAATAAATATTCATAGTTTACACATAAGAAAATCATTTTCAAATAAATACCCGATATATTTGGAGAGCATTTCTTAAAAACGTCATGCTTCTTTAAATCACCTTGCAGTCTCAAAAGAAAAAAAAAAAAAAAAGTTCAGAGGAAAATGGAGAGAGGCAATGGAGTAGAGGTGTAGATTCCGTTTAATTCCTTCATGCACGTAACGTCTCTCCGTCCGTCTCTTCCATTAATTCCCTCGTCATACCCGTGTTGCGTCGCTCCTTCCTAACACTTCCTAACGTCTCTTATATCCGCTTTTCATTCTCCTTGCATCCACACTCCTCTATTCCTATTTCCTTCCCTGCTCTTGCCCCCCTGACCGCATCTCCCCCACTTAAAAATAAAGGCACAGAGGTGGTAGGCGAGCTACAGTATATGAGGGAAGCTGTTAGACAGATAGAACAGGCAGATGGGGGCAGTGGAAAAATCTGGAGTCCACCTTTCAGTCGTCTTTGTTCTTGTGGGTCTGGCCGTTCCAGCCATTGGCCGGGGGGACGCAGCTGCGGCGGGGAGCGCCGGGGAAGTCAAGGTACTGCTGGGTGAAGTCTGGATGCTGCTTGATGAAATGGTGGAGTTCATCTGGGAAAACGGGGGGTGAGATATAGAAGAGAAATGGTGTTCAAGGCAAGTACTGCGGATTCTACTGGCCTCTACACTGCAGGGCTGGATTGCTTTACGGTACAAAACAGTAAAAAGGGACACTGTTTATCCAGTGAAAAATCAGCTAAAGAGTTCGGAGTTTCTTGCAATGGTAGATGGTGGAACAAGAGAAAGGCTGATAAAAAAAATAATTTTGAAGGAGCAAAATCCTCTTTGCAACAGAATTTATGGGAAAATTTGGTCTCATTTTGAGAAACACTAGCACTAAAAATACCACTGATATGAGATAGAGGCCACCAATCATCTTGACCGTGGTCTCATTTGCTTACGGTAATTATACCAAGATATCACAGCTAATTTGACAATGATATACTGATGTTTCAAAATGCTACATGTTGCACCTTTAAAAGGAGATGCACGAATCGTCATAAACAAACACTGGGTCTTACCATATGTGATCTTCCCTGTGTCAGGTATACCGACAGAGTCAAGAGCTAAAAAGAGTCGAGAGAGTTCCACCTCCTCCACTCCCAGCATTGTTTCCAGGATGTTGGCCAGGTCCTCTACCAGGACGTTCCTGCTCTCCTCGCTCTCATACATCTGCACAGAACCACATCTTAGTACAATGACTTAAAAACGGAATCAAACCAGACTTAAAAGCAAAAGCACTCACCTTGAAGGCCAATTTGAGGGTCTCCATAGACTTTGATGGTCGACGCACAGTAGACAGAGCAATGACATACTGCCTGATGTCTATCTGCCCCTCTCCATGCTGGGGAAAGGACAATGAAAGCAAATTAAAATTGCTTGATGAATGAGCTCATGGAGCAGACTTAGCATAGGACAAATCTGATCTTTAAATCAATGTGTTCTGATTTCCTGCAAAAACTAGTAAACTAGTTTGAAAGCATGTACACTCAGTAGACAAAGTGGTTCTTTGCATGTTACACCAACACAACATTACACAATAAGAATATGGGAATCATTTACATCACATAATGAAGTCCGCACCTTCAGTCCTTCTGAAAAGTTCATTATGGAACTATCTTTATAAATTCACAAATATATAACAAAAGTAAAGTTTTAACAAAAAACACTACTGTAGTTACCTTGAATCCGCTTGTTTTGTTTGAAGGTAGTTAGTATATGGTGTGTTTACCTGGTCGAAGAGGCTGTGGACTTGTGTGAGGATGTCGGTAACAGGCAGGTTGAGGTACTGGGCGAAGTCCTCCAGACCCAGCCTGTCTCCACACAGCTTTCTGGCTCTGCTGGCCTGCTGCTCCAGCACCGTGTCTGTAGTCCCCGCTCTCAGCCTGCACACACACAACGCAGCAGAAAAACATACAAATCCTAAGAAACTACAATGTGTGACATAAGTTATCCTTTAACACATGTATGACACCTATGAAACCAATTACTGTCACCCTAAAACTCTCCATTGAAAACCAGAATGATAATAATAACAATACTAATAATACCCCTCGACAACCAGTTTAGTATTAATAAATTATACAATAAACAGTGAATTAAACAGTCTAACCCTAATTATACACAGTTGACCAGTTCTCCCTGCTTGTGTTTCTACCCTCCTACCACTAGGTGTCACTGTTGCTTTAACTTCAGCGCCCCACACTCTCATCCCCTACCCAGCCTCCACCCAGTCCAACCAGTCAGCCCAGTCTCCCTCCACTCACCCCAAGCGGCACACCAGCCGATTGAACTCAAGCAGGCTGCTGTTGCTGGTGATGTGCAGCGGGCCCTGTGATAGGCTGAGCTGGCAGTCATCAAAGGACAGGTCTGTGAGTGGCAGCTGTAGCGCCCTATCAGAACGCAAAGGAAAAGTTTACCAGGACCCGCCTCCCAACTGATGGATGGGGAATTCATGCCTGTGTGTCTAAACTAATAGTGTGAGATTAAAAACAAGTACTTGCGCAAACACACACATGCAAACATAAGACTTGCAGACACACACACCCACACTTTGATCAAAGACACATAAGCAAACACACACACACACACACACACACACTCACCTGGCCATGAGTTGTCTGACGTTATTGGCAAACAGAGCAGGGCTGCTCTTCTCCTCCTCTGAAGGAGTGTATATAGGCAAGTACTGTGGAGAGAGAGAGAGAGAAAGGAAATGTCAACTAGGGCTCACATGATTTGGGTTTTTATAGGCCAGTTCTGATACCAATCATATTGGATTGCACCGACGATAGCCAATGTTTTGATCTTTTTCATGGCAGGAAATTCCAAAAAATTACACGCCTTCAGTGTTTCCCCCCACAATTTAATTCTTGGCAGGCTGGAAAAGCCTCTGAAACAACATTTAGACCATGTGACACTAAAACTCTCCACTGAAACCCAATAACAATAATAACAATAAAAATAATAACATATTGATGCATACTTGTGTGGAATGCAATAAAAATGTTGCATTAGAATCAATTCAGATTAAGAGCTCCGCATAGAAAAGCAGTGTAGCATTGATCAACTATACAATAATTATGTGATCAAACAAACTGCATCATATCCATCATATCGGAGTTGGATGACCCTGCCTGGCCAATATCTGATTTTTAATAAAAGGCCCAATATATCAGTCTGACTCCAATATCATCCCTCCATCTTGGAAAGAAGACTGGAGGTACTGGAGGTAAAATCGCTGAAACACCCACCTCTATCTCCATAGAATTATGTAGTTGGCACAAAGTGAGCCACAGGATCTTGAACCTGGAAGATAGAGCAGTTTGTTTATTCTGCACATGACAAGACAACGGGATGAAGTGAGGGAAATCAGAAAGAGAGAAATAAGAATAAGAAGGACGGAGAGGAGGCTGAACAGATGGTACTGCACGAGGGATAATGGAGGTTCCCCCTAAAGCGTCGTACCACATTCCTTTTTAATGGAAAACAGGTCACTGGTGTTTTAACCACACAGCAAGCAGGGGGCAATAGCAGCAGTATGTATGTGTGTGTGTGTGTCTTGTGGTGTGTGTGTGAGTGAGAGAGAGAGAGAGAGAGAGAGAAAGAGAGATACTCACGCCGCAGGACCTCGCCACGTCCATGTAACAGTATCCTGTGGAGAGGAAGGGGAAAGAGGAAATGGCTCAGGATACACACACACACACACACACACACACACACACAGACACACTGCAAGAAGTCCATTTCCTACCAACTCCACTTCCTCGCTCTTGTCTCTCCCTTAAACAACTCCCTGGAACTGCTGTTTTGTTATTTTTGTTAGGGGTGTGTGTATCAGTGTGTATCGACGACGGCCATAGACCCAGTTACTTTATACCTATAACATAGACTCCCATGCATCTCATCAAATACTGTGATTCTATTAATTCTGAAATACTTGATCAGTTAGACCTAGGTAGGCTCATTCTCTGTAAAGTCCTCTGAGACATGCATGTGATTAAGAGTTATATAAATAAACAAACTTGAACTTGCTTCAACTGGTAATACTGCAATACTTGATTGCTTAAGCAATAATATATACAGTGTAAGAGGCAGTGCTGTATTGTGGTTATTGGCACCAGTGTGCTGCTGATTTACAACATTTTTACAGTTGTAACAAACATTAAACAAAGGTAACGAGCTTTGGGTTTTAATTTAATCATGCTATTTTGGCCCTGCACCAGCAAAAATTAGTTTCCTGTTGCTAAGCAATAAACATCATTGCTTGCTTCATTCCAGTTATAGTTCAAGGCGGAGTGATACCGTTCGAGTTACGACATACAAGTTCATATATTGTGCTTATAAGCACTCATGGAACGCTTGTTGTCCAACCACAACGTGTGGTCAGAAACAATTGTTGTATAATTCCATATTTAACACTTGACCTACTATTGCACTGTTGAACTATGTTGTCTTGTTGCATTGTTTTGTTCATGCGGTTCTCATTTTTGCATGTTTGGAATGCGCCATGAGCCCAAGAAAGTATTATTTATTTCACTGTGTACTACATGTACAGTGGAAGAGTTGAGTTCCATACAGGCCATCCTGGTACTTGCAAGTGATGCTACTAGTCTCTCTCTCTATGTTTCTCAGCATTTTTTACGGTCTGTTGACAGTGATGATAGCGAAATGCGTATGTAAGTAAGTAGACATGCAAAACATTCAGGTGGAACACAAAATAGATGTTCTAATTTGGCTCACTGACAATCAGTATTTGATGTATTTTTTTTTGTAAATGGATGTAGTTTTGGTTTCTGAGACAAAGGCTCACTGCTGTCCCTGTTCCAGCATCAGTTCCAGTAGGTGTTACGGTTTAAGAGCGGCACTTATCTGCGTATTCATACCATGATATATAGACATTTGTGCTGTAATTGCAATGCAATCGTTGCTTTATTTTTATGCCCAGCTGAGCAATAAGACCAGATGATGAATCTTCATTGCATTTACAGTTTTCTAGCTGTGGGAGCAATTCTCCAGCTGCAGAAGGCCACCACAGCTAAAAGAATGGATGGAAATGGATGGGATGGAAAGGAAACACTGCTGATGTTGTAGAAATAAGCATTCTGGATGGGAATATACAAACTGGGGATGGGTTTGTATCCCGTTAGTGTGGTTAATTCCTGTTTTTTCCCCCCACTTAACCCTGCCTCGCATTGCCGCTTTGTCACTTGGTGACTAAACTCAGCACTGAGGGGAATGGTGACAAAAGCTTTCTAGGGAAAACAGGCAAGAGCAGGGAGGTAATAAGAACTGCATAATTCATGAGGGAGCGAGGAGAGGTGCTGAGAGAGAGACATGAAACCTGAGTGGGGGGGGAGAGGGAGAGAGAGAGAGAGAGAGAGAGAGAGAGAGAGAGAGAGGCAGTGAGGGAGGGAGGATGAAATATCATCCTACATGACATGAAGTCATTCAACATGAGACAAACACGCTAACGGGAAAGAAACCATTACATCACAGGTGTGTGTTTGTGCGTGTGTGTGTGTGGGAGGAGTCACACTGAACTTGAACTATATCAGGGGTTACAGAGAGCAGGTATGGAAGGAATGAGAAGAATGTGCAAGAGGAAGGGAACGACAGGATGCAGGGTGTTTACCAGTTTGTTGGGGTAGCGCAAGACTACTGGCTGCACTGGGAGCGCTGGTATGAACGCACCTGAGAGGGAGAGAGAGAGAGAGAGAGAGAGGGAGAGAATGAAAGAATGTTAGATAAGGAGGAGAACAAGAAAATGTAGTTTGATGGTTTTCGAACAAATGAAAAAAAATGACAAAAAAATTTAAATTTTGTGAAGTGCTTTGGCAATAAAGTAACTGAATTAAAAAGGAAAGGACAGACGAGGGAAAGAGAAAAAAGAAAAAGAGAAAAATGCATATAGTATGATGCCCTCCAACTATTTTTTCATCCTACATATCTATATACAGTCAAAAAATGATATACTATATTGCTTTGACAACACAGATTTCTTTATCATGCCAGTAAAGTAGGTTTGGATTGAACTGAAGAGAGCGACGGAGAGAGAGAGAGACAGACCAGAACAACAGAACAATGTAGTCAGTCGAGTCAGGTGTATTGGTTTAGATGAGTGACAAGCTGACAACCTCAGGATAACCTCCAGCCTGGCAGACAGCGTCTCTACTGAGGTCCTATAATGTCCTGCTGATGACAGACGGACTGATAGATGGCTACATATAGTATTTATTACCGGCCAAATCCCTTTTCAGGCTACCGTCCCACCTTTGAGTAGTGAAGGAAGATCATGCATGAGAATAGGGTTCCACTGATATGGGGAATTCAATAGCTTTAGATTTGACAATTTCTATGGCCATAACAGTAGATAAAATGTCAAATATTCAGTGTTTCCGCCCAAATTTTTCTTTTATACCAAAACATTTTTTTGATAATTGCAGTGGTTAGCTACACCTTAAAATGACAAATCAATGAACTACTAAAAACTATGATTTTAGTTGAACTACTACCAAGCTGCTGCAAAATGTAGTTAAAGCCACGGTAGCTAAGTTTGAAGGAGGACAAATTGGAGGACAAATGCCCTTGGCCCCCCTCTCCCCTCCCTCCACTACCCACTGAACCAGTGGCAGTGAGCGTTCAGGTGATTGACATTTAACACCAAGCGAAGTTCTCCTGCTCCACAGTTTGCCAAATTGGTTAGACACCCAAGCCTCCAAATGTATTTGGAAAGAGCAGAGCAATGGTGCAACACAGGGATTATTTTTGCTGAATTCAAACAAAATGTCAACTAATAAGACCTACCTACGGCTGCTTTAAACAACTTAATTATACTGTATGTAGTGAAACTACTCTCCAACACTGCAGGAGGGTTAGCAGGTGAGGCAGGTTTCACTGCAGCCTTTACAGACCGAAACCCCTGAAGCTGTTAAAATCCTAATAGGGAAATAGGGACTGATTTGTCAACTTGGTCTAGCTGTGATCAGGGAGGAGCCTCCATCATGTCGGATGTGGACGACGTGACTAACTGATATCTGATTTTTAATACAAGGCCAATATCGGCCCCATATATCGGTCCAGCCGTACATGAGAATATGGAAGAACATGTAGGAGCTCATGAATTACCACCACCGCTCTCTGAATAATAATGAGTATAATAAGAAGACACACAGGGAGAGAAGGGTGAACATGAAAGTGACTGCTCTATTAAGAGACAGTTTGAAAAAGAGATAAGGACGGGAGGTAAGTGCACAGCACGTTCATGCACACACGTAGGTGCACGTGAACACACACGCACACACACACACACACACACACACACACACACACACACAATTGCTTTGTTGTGCTGGGAGCCAGTGAAAAGACATAACTAGAGGAGACACATCCAGAGAGGAACGGTAACACACAGCAGACAGACCAAGCTGGACAAACACACACACACACACACACACACACGCACGCACACACACACACACACACAAACACAACCACAGCAGGCCAGAGTGTGACCAACAGGGCTTACTGGGAATGACAGAGTGACAGAGGACTGGAGGAGAGTGGATTAGATAGAGGGGACAGGGAACAATGGCAGATAGGATAACTGGGTTAGTGTAGGTCACATGCACACACACACACACACACACACACACACACACACACACACACACACACACAGGGAATGCGATTAGAAACACAAAAAAAGCTTGAAAAAACAAAACAAGAAAACAAAGATCACCCATTAGAAATAAAAGGAGTTTGAGGGGACAACAGTGAAACTCAGCAGAAACAGTCCTGCAACTGGAAGGTCTCAAGTTTCAATCCCAGCAACACTAATGTGTCCTGTTGAAGTGTCCTTGAACAAGACACTGAGCCCCCAACCTGCTCACTCATTGGAAGTGAGCTAGACTCTGGCTAAGAGCTAAATGCCTAAAATGTAAAATATAAATCCTGAAATCCTGGGAGAACAAAACTCTGACAGACACAAACACACACAGTCCTCTCAGGATGGAACATATAAACGAACGGAGGGCTAACATAGGAAAAGATGGAGTACAAATGAATGCATCCAAACATCTACACCTTGACACACCCACAGAGCTATGTAGGCCACACCATGCATAGGTAATCATGTACAAATACAACGACACGACATGAAACAAACATATAAAACCATCACGCGCATTCTCTCTACTAACACGCAGACACACCCGAGGTAAGAAATGAGTCTACTCTATCACCCACTTTGGAGGATAACCAACCATCATTTGGACCCCTATTCTATTTTTAAAATATCGAGTTGGCTTGTAAGTGAAAGTCGAATGGCGAATTTTAGGATCTACCAGCCACTGTGGCCGATGGACAAAAAACATTGGCTTCCTGCCCCATGAAACATGAAAAAAATGCATATGTGGTATCTGTATCAGTGCCTGGCTTCTTCATGAGGCTTTAAATGGCATGTAAGGTTTTATTGTCATTTTTATGGTTTTTAACATCAATAGCCATGGACTAGAAAAGAAGTGGAAACCTAGCTGGCTAAAACTGGCACATTTGCAGAAATGTTGATTACTGTGCAGTGATCCTGTAAAAATAATCAAGTAGGGTTCCCTACTGTAAAATTCCATGACAAACTAAATCAGAGTTCTTCCATGAGCCTAAAAATGTTCTTCCTTCCTGGTTTGTTAATGTTTTTCAGCTCAGAAAAGTTTTAAAGGTATAAACACTACAGACCACTACAGCTGAACTTGCTGTGGAGGAAAACAGCTGAAAACCATCATAATGCAATGAATGTGTGAAACAAGTCGTAAAATACACTCTGCCCTTCCAATTGGTTTCAAGATCAGCATAAAGCAGTCGGAGGGGTTGAACACATACCAGGCTTATATATGATGAGGCCGGACCTGTTGGTGCACGTTCCCTCAGGAAATATCATGATCTGGAATGAACAAACATACACATACAGACACACGTGCACACACAGACTCAGAAGTGCATCCCACTTAGCTTGCCATCCATTATCTTAAATTAACCTTGAACTGTGTGAACTGTGTGTGTGACTCACTTTATGCTATCACCTTTCTATGACCAAGTTCACCTAGGTCGTAGGTCCTAGGTGTAACCTGAGGTTCGGTCAGTGTGTGTGTGTGTGTTACCTGAGGCCACTCCCCTCCAGAGTGGGCTCTCCGCTTGATCTCCTCCACAGTTTTTCTTCTGGACTCCTGGTCAGAGCGAAACACAAACACCGGCCTGATGTAGTTGATCAGAGCTGGAGGGAGGAAGATGAAGTTAACGTAAAGTGAGAAAGTATAACTCAGAAGCTACAGAAACTTAGAACATTTCACCTTAAAACTAGTAAAAGCGATCATTAGTAAAGTACATTTATATAAGGGACTGCTGACATGCTGAGGGACTACAATGAATAGTTTGAAATGCAATGAAAGTCGTGTATCTTGAAATACCAGTTTGAGTGAGACAGGTATGATGTATAAGCAACTACACGTCTATTTCTACTGACGTTGGACCAACTGAATGTTCTTTGGGTAAGATAGCTTGAGGCACTATAGATACGTTCCTTCCATTCCTGACTATATCTGCCCAACTCCTGTATGTGAAGCATGTAGGGTGGCTGTCAGCAGTGTGATTCATGTCCCATCCAGGTCTGTGACTGCGAAAACTTTTTAGGTCGTAGGTTACATCTTAAAAAGGTGCTACGTGTAGCATTTTATCATAAATAAATTATTACCACATTCATTTTGAGATATTAGTAGAATTACCATAAACAAACAAGACCATCACCATCATTGTCAGCCTCTACCAGACTCTATATTGTATTTTACATTGTGTGCCACAGGGTCGCATTTGGTGGGATTGCTTTAAGGCACAAAACAGGAAGAGGGAACTGTTCTTCCAGCGCAAATGGTGCCAAAGTTTTAAGAGTTTGAGCCAGACTGTTAAAGGCAACAAGTTAAAGGCCTCTGTAAAGATCACTTCCAATACGTTTATTCTCTTCAGTAAAGAAAAGAGAAAACCTTTGACTGAAGAAGCAACATCCTCTGCGACAGGAAGAAACAGGGTTTATGGGAAATGTAGTCTTAATTTTGAGAAACACCAGCACTAACAATGCCACTGGTGTGAGACAGAGGCTACCACTCATCTCAAGGATGGCCTCATTCGTTTACAGTAATTATATCAAGGTATCAGAATCAATTTCACCATGATATATTGATGTTTGAAAATGCTACACACAACACCTTTAATTTTATTTCCTTCAATAAGTCCAGGTGTGGTGGAGGTGATGGGATGTGTGTCACTCACTTCCCCAGACTGGAATGCTCTTGCTCTCCAGTTTGGTGACTATGGAGCACATGGTCATGGTGACTGGGATGGCGTCGAAGTAGGAGGAATGCGGCGCCAGGGTGAGGATGGGTGCTTCGGAGGGTATTGCCCGTTCCCCTTTCACCTTGATCCAATGGAAACCTCCACAGAACCACATGACCCGCATGATCACCCGGAGAGACAGGTCCACCAGCCTGATAAGGGGACACACAGATGGGTGAAAAAATGTGTAAAAGTCTGTGTGTATCTTTTTAAGCTTTATTTATCCAGGGAAGGTTGACTCAACACACTTGCTCTTTTCCAGCAACGCCCTGCTTGACATTCAAGCAGCTTCCCACAATCACACTGCGAGCTGCCAAGTACGACCACAGTCTTCGGCTATTGCTGGAGCAGATTGGGCGTTTCGTGCCTTGCTCAAGGGCAGCTCAACAGAGGGAGGGGAAAGTGTCACGCATTCCCTTTCCCCACCCACATCCTCCAATTGGGTCCAGGGATTTGACCGGCGACCCTCCAGTCACAAACCTGCTTCACTAACGTCTAGGCTACTGTGTGTGTTTATCTGTGTATTCAAAAGACTGGGGTTGCACACGGCAGTAAGTGTATCTTAACAATATTTAATTCAATTTCATGATGGACAAACCGCTCTCCAGCCTTCATCACTGCTTGTGGATAAAATGTCCATTTCCGTCATATATATATAGGATTCCGGTCAGTCAGATGTGAGTCCAGTTGGTTCAATCTGATCATTCTCACATCAAATAGCTTCAGATTAATTCATATATATTCATATATATTCATATATATGTTAACATATATATAAGAAATCATATAAGCAGATGTATGAATCCATATACATTTTCAATAGATGCCAATGATGATCAATAGAGTAGGTCCAAGCTGGTGGTTGAGAACGGGCTTGTTAACTGCTGTGTGTCATCATCATCTACAAATACTGTAGGTCGTGACGCCATTAACAGGACACTGCAATTCACACACACTCTCCCATGTGTCATGCCTGGCTATGAGTCCATATGGCCTTTCACACTTTCCTACACACACACACACACGTATTCAAACCCACACACACACACCTCCTCCACCATGACTGTGGCTCCAAGGTGTAGTCAGAGCGTCCCAGGGAGGCTGTGAAGGCAAAGGGCCAGGCCAGCAGCATGAAAAAGGCCACTAGTAGTAGTCGCACTGGGAACACCGTCACCGTCATCAGTCCTATCTAGAGAGAGAGAGAGAGAGAGAGAGAGAGAGAGAGAGAGAGAGAGAGAGAGAAGAGAGAGAGAGAGAGAGAGAGAGAGAGAGAGAGAGAGAGAGAGAGAGAGAGAGAGAGACAGAGAGAGAGAGAGAGATGAATGGGTTTCATTTTTAGCATTCCGCTGCATTTCCACAACCTATTATTCACTGTACAATCATTTAACATTCCTAGGACTTGCTTTTTTTTGTTTTTTTTTTCAAACCGTCAAACACAGCGATTTGGTGTCGACACATTCCTGTACAGTAGACAAATATGCCCACATGTCCTACCGGGTCGGGAGGGGAGGGAGCAAATTGAATTCCTGCTGTCAGGAAGGAACACGCAGCCATCTATCAATGACAGACACACCGCTAGTGATGCCTTCCTTCCTGGTTAGGAGCCCCTGGAGCCCCACAGCAGACTTACAGGTCTACACATCCACACTAGCTAGGAAAAATACATTTGATTGTATTTAAACCTAGATGTTGAGGAGTTTTGGGTGACAGATGAGTAGCAGCAGAAAAAGGCTTTTGCAGACACAGAGTGATGAAAATAAAGGATACTACTCCTGATCTCTTAAAGGATAACACCAGTGTAATTTTAGCATTTTCCTATCGCCATTCATTTGTTTGTTTATCGTTATGCACAAATTACATAAGGAGTAAACCATCTGAAATACTTGCCATGTATAAAAAGTACATTGTTAAACTAGGTTAAATATACAATTAAAAGAGATAAAAACATTGAGTAAGAATATATAAAACATTAGCAGGTACCGACTCAGGAATGTTCATTTATCAGCTTGGTTAAATAACGACTGCGCCCTGAAAAGTCTAATCTCACTTTCTGCCTGTGGCAAATACATTGGTGGGTTTACACTTTTCATGGGCATTAATGACGATAGAAAAAAAAAAAAAAAGTACAGGTGTTATCCTTCAACTCAGGATGTCAGCAAGGCCTAAACAGTCTTGAGTCTTGATATCGAGGAGTTAAAGCTTAGTGAAGCCCACATCCCACAACAGAGATGAGAGGTCAGCTGCCTGAACTGCCATGCTCTAATGCTTCTCTCTAATGAGGGAGATACGGTATGCGTGTGTGTGTGTGTGTGTGTGTGTGTGTGCGTGTGTACTAACAGGGTCACAAAGTCACGGCCGCCGGTGTAATTTCTGACTGTGTGACATCTTCAACCCCTTCCTCCCCCTTGTCCGTCCTCCGTTCGATCTCTCCATCCCCCCATTTTCAGCGCGCTCTCTCATCCCCCTCTCATCAACCTGCCGGCCCGCCTTACAGTAATCTCCAATCCCAGAGGAATTCCTCGCCCCTCTCTTCCAACCATCTATCCATCCATCCATCCATCTCTCACTCCCAACATCTATCCACTCCGCTGCGAGTTCATCTATCACACCTCTCTTCCCCCTCCCTCTCTTTTCCCTTGCAATTATGCACTTTCTGTCACCACTCTGGGGAATCATATCCACACACACCCCCCTCCTCCCCTTCTTTCTTTTCCTCCCTCTCTCCCTCTCTCTCTCTGGAGGAGCCCAGGTGCAGACTGCAGGGCCAGATTAATAAATAAACAGTAAAGGGGGTTGATTTATGACACTCCAACGCCTTCCCCCACCTCCCCGCCCCCATCCCTGTCGCACAGTGGACTCATCCTCAGAGCTTAACACATCCATCTGGGAGGATCCACTGACATTTTCTCAGGGGGTGGGACGGGGCGGGGTGGGGGGTGGTGCGATTTCTAGCCTTTTTTGTAGGTACCAACCCATCCACGGCTGATGTCTTTTGAAATCTGCTGTGGAAGAACGGGCTTGGGCAATTCTGGGCTTGTTACTGAAAGAAATAACATATTACTCATGACTCGCTGCTCAGTTCAAAAGTGATATTCGGTAATTTCTTACACTACTCCTTACATTAGTTTCCCGTTACGCATTCATAATCAGCAACTGTGTCCTCTCTTGCCTTCAAAAAAATCAAGAAAATTCAGTTTCCTCTGTGTTGATGTTCTTGTCGTCCTTTTACTCCATAAAATCAAAGTAATGGGAACACTTCCCCCCAGAGAGAGTAAACATTTCTGCCATTTTTTTTATCCAAACTATCTTTGTGTGAGAGGAAGATGACTAATTATGATGAAAACCAATCAAGGGATGGGGGTGGGATATCGTTTTTTGATAATTCTACTTCAATCTGATGTTTAGAGGTGTAGAGTATACAGAGTTTAGAGTAGTGACTTATTTGTCTGATTGAATCTAATCCAATCCTCTGATATAATCCTACTGTCTATATAGAAACAGAGGGAGTATGGCAGCACACATAAAGCCTTGAGCGACTCTATGTGTCCTGTGTCATGACGGGAAAATTCAAGAACTTGGTAGGAGTCCTGTTGTGTCTGAAATATTCAGGAGACTCTGGGGAGCCACGACGGACCCATTGTCTCCTCACACACACACACACACACACACACACATACACACACACACACCTTCTGTCTTAAGTGTTTCAAGGCTGCCAGGGGCCATTAAGGCATGGAGTTACTCAGCCCATCCTTCGTAAAGCAGGGCATTTCCTCTCCGTAAACACACACATGCATACACACACATACCACATATGACGCACACACTCAACTGCCTTCCCATGCACACAGCGACATACAAGATGCAAAGATAAACATCTGACACATACCAACGCCTATGCATGTACATGTACACACACACACACACACACACACACAGTGGGGCGGGTGTCTCACCCAGCAGTAGAGACAGATGGGGCGCGGGGCGATGCAGAGGTAAGAGGCAGATGGAGAGTAGGCCTTTAAACAGCCTGATGCCTTAAGGTGCCATAGGTCTTACTCCAGTAAAGGGATGTAACAATATTGCACTTAGAACTGGAGCAGAGCTGAATCTCTATGAAAGTGCCTGTTTTGCACTATATCATCATTCTTGAAACCTTATTTGATATACTTTATTAAAAGTGATAATCCACAACATTTTCATGTAAATTAATGTCTAAACCTAACCCTGCATACTGAATTTTTTTTTTTTCCCTTACCCCATCCTGTTCTCTTTTAGCCTTTGTGTCACTCCACTACACTCTCTCTATTCCCAGCTGAAAGGGGCCAAAGAAAACAGTCTCCATCCCTCTGTGACTTTCACATGCTTTGTGGAACAGTTTCTGGTTTCTACCCATGACTTTCTTCCCACAAAGCTTACTGTCTTGCAGTCACGTCCCACCATATTCTTCACCTCTTTCTCCAGGGTATCTGCAGGTTTCAGAAAACCAAATTTAAGACATATTTAATGCCACTTGGAATTGAATTTTAAGACAAAGCAACACAGCTAATGAAAGTTGAGAAACTATAAATGGGCAGGAAAAGAAATGGGACAGCGGGAAGTTAATTGTTAAGGGACATGAAGTCCAAATGTATTTAGTAAAGCAGAAACCATGCATGTTGTACTACTAACCCTGTTATGTATTAATCTAAGAGTGGACATGCAGCGCAAAGAAACCTGTCATTACTTGGTGAAAAATAAGATCTCAAATACCTGTATTTAAGACATTATAATACTTTACTTTAATACTTTGAGATAATTTATTTTCGGACTTGCAGATACCCTGCTCTCCCTTTCATCCTGGCCATGCCGGATGTCATAAAACTGCTCTGTGCAATGAGACCCAGCACACATTATGTGCTCCTATGGTGAAGGGACACCCAGGAGTGTGAGCTAATTGCTCCGGGCTAATTGTTTTCAATTTGAGGGCCAATGACAATGCACTCCGATTTCCACCTGGGGACCCAGTTAGCACTCAGTGTCTCCTGCTGTTTGTCATGTTGTTGGTGTATAAACTGACATGCCAGGCAGGGAGAAAGGCCAAGCAACGTGAGTTCAGTCCACCAGGGCAAAGCCTACAGGGCTAATGGTAGTACCGCCTGTTGTCAACACACACACACTTACACACACATAATACAATTTGGCATGCAATCTATGTCTCTATTGAATTTTTTATTCTAGTATCCTATATGTTTTTCAGGAATCAAAATGTTACGTGCTGGCAAAATTTACAGTATTTGTCAGTTTATTTACCAAAATCTACAACATTTTATTCAACCTAGTTTGCATTGCCGGGACATGGGAATTGTACGACAGCATAACATAGCTGGTAGCTCCATATAAAACTATCATTTTTAATCCAAAACAGTTTTACATTTACATTTTAGGCATGCAGCTGGCGCTCTCATCCAGAGCGACTTACAATGAGTGCAACAGTAGAATAAGCTTAAATTCTTTGATCACTAAAAATCAAGAAGCATCTGCTATTGCTACAGAACAATTTAGGGACAATTTGAATGGTCTCGCCACACAGCTTTGGGTCCCAATCCAGTCTCTGGACACCACGGCTCTATCAGATGTCACATGTCTTTGTCTGAGAGCTGGAGAGTTGGCAGCCGCGTCTGTGATGTTCACTGCTCAGCTATGTGTGACTCAGCTGGTCAGAGCACTCGCTGCTGTCGGTCCGTTTCACTTGCTGACCTAGTTGGTCCATGGTGCTGCTGATCAAGTTTGCTGGGAGTTAGAAAAAAAAAGGCTTTCCAGGAAGACTAAGGGCCAGGGGGAGGAATGTGCTTACACACCAAACGCCACTTGCCTTCCCTCTATAACACACACTCATAGATTTACAAGCAGACCAACAGACACACACACAGAAAAACAAACGCGTCATGCATTCATATGGCTCTACCGCCAACGGCATTCAGGGAAGTGATGTTTTTGTTCAGGCAGAGCTTGCATTTGTTTGTGTGTGTATGTGACTGTGCATGTGTGTGTGTGTGTGTGTGTGTGTGATGGTGTGTCCATACACGTGTCTGAAGTGGAAAAACACACCTCACTGCCACATTAGAAGCGGGTAGTGGGAGGTGAGAAGCAGACACAGATAGACACATGGTACAGCTTACCTCCACTGGACTGCTGCTTTGATCAGGAACAGACATAACAACTGTTTACAATCTACTGCAAAGTCCAGCGGAAAAACTGACAAAGAAGTAAACCCATTCACCGCTAAAGAGATTCTTCCAGCAAGAACAATACTGGGAAAATGTTCGCAGCAGGCTAGCTGCAGCTTTGAAAGAGCCAAATGTAAGACTTTTTAAGAGCTTTTCAATGCTACCTGGAATTAAAGTTAAGAGCAATTTAACAACCAACATCAAGAAACAAAAAGCTGGAAAACCGATCTGTGATTGATGAAGGTTATGAAAGTATAAATGGGCACTATAAGAAATAGGACGTGGAAAAATTATTGTTTAGGTGGATGTTGATGAAGTCCAATTAGATTTATGAAAGCGTATGAGACAAAAACACAACATGGCATATTGCATTAACCCCGTACTTCACTAATCTAAGAGTGGATATGCATGTGGATCAAATTTACTGTAAACTGTGAGTGCGAGTAATATAATACAACAGAAGAAAATGAAACCGACGCTACTGCTGATCCTATTCACAACTTTTGAGGAAGCTACAAATTCAAATTACGACCTCTGATACAAGCATTTCAAACACATTAAGGTTAGACAGATTAGATACATTAGATTATTAGATAATTTAAGACTTTTTAACACAAGATTAAAGCATGGTTTATGGCTGTGTGAGCATGCAAAGCCACTGTCTGTGCCTAACACTCGTCTGTGTGCAGGACTCTGGAGGACAGCGCATAGCAGAGTC
This sequence comes from Centroberyx gerrardi, assembly GCF_048128805.1. Taxonomy (NCBI): domain Eukaryota; kingdom Metazoa; phylum Chordata; class Actinopteri; order Beryciformes; family Berycidae; genus Centroberyx; species Centroberyx gerrardi. Next base: position 7,130,900 of record NC_136015.1, read on the forward strand.
AGTGGAACGTTATTGTTGGGAACACACTGTGCCAACATGAAGGCCAATTTCCTGAGCCCTGTGCTTTGTATGTATGGCTGTGAATGTAGGCAGGCTCCCCTGGGGCCTGGGGCTATGGGGAAAAGGCTAAACAGATAAGCCCATAGGGGCAGAGCAGGAACAGCGCACTTCCTCCCCTTGTGTGAGCGTGTGTGTGCACAAAATGCACGTGTGTATGTCTCTACACTGCTAAAAATGTTCATCTTTGGTCTCATAATGAGGCTTAAAATCTTATCTTTCATAAAGTTAGTGAAACATTCTGATTATGGGGAGATAAAATTCCACTTGTTTCATTTGTTTCAGGGATTTTGTCTAGAAACAAGTGTCAATATCTTGAAATGAGGAAGATCACTCCACTAGCATCAAGGAAATTACACTTAATTCGAGAAAAATCTGGAGGTGAGGTGATTTATCTATCTTATCCTCAATGGCAGATTTCTTTAACTTGTTTCAATCAGGTAAAACTTTCCCTTCAACTTGTTTTAATCAGGTAAAATCAGGTTTGAACACTCCATACTAGATGAAATGAGAGTGTGTCCAGGGCAGCCGCGCTGTCAGCTGACCGCACTAATCGCTTAGCATGAGAACCCATCGATCCAGTGATTGATGGACGAGGAGGGATCCCACCCTGACCGTCATCCTGCAGCAGAGAGATCCCATTGATTTCTGCGGTCGACTTAGGATGCCTAAACACAGCCAGCCACAGCAAACCATCTGTGGCAGGAACACAGCAGCACCTCACCAGCCACTACTTGCTTTCCCTGTTTGTGTCAGGTCTAGAACACACACACACACACACCTCTTCTAAAGTCAGTCATTCGAGTATACATGCTTAGCCTTGTTTAACCATCGGCCTGTTTACCCACCAAACCCCTGTGTTGACAACCAAGTGCAAACACGGTGTGTGCCGTGTGTGTGTGGGAGGGTGGGTGTGAGCGCGGGGGTGAAAAGAAACAGCTAGAAAGAGAGAGAGAGAGAGAGAGAGAGAGAGGGGAGGGAGACTGACAGAGGGGGAATGTGGAAGTCATGTGCATGGCGTCCTGCAGCAGCATGTCAGTACATGACAGCAGGACAGTACCATCGTAAAAAAGAAACGGATGCCTTCCAATCTGTAGGAGAACAAACCCTTCCCACTGTCAGGAACTGCAGATTTGAAAGTGAAATGCAAACATTTGCAAATTTGGGCGATCAAGATTGAGCTCTGGCTTGGCAGAAGGACCCATCATTGTGTATTGTGTTGTTGGAATGACACTGCTTGGGTTTAAGATAACACACACAATGAATGTAGCAACGGTCACTCTGAGGCTAGGAGGCAGAGAGATGCTAATATTTAACTAGGTATAGCAAAGATTGGTGTGTGTGTGTGTGTGGGTGTGTGTGTGACACTGGAAATGCATTTCCTTGCTGTGCGCTGCTGACAACATATTCAGGCTGTCTGCAAGTTTCATCAAGTTACATTTAACACTTGTTAATGCCAGCTTCAGTGAAACATAAGACCAATTTCACTACTGAACTAAATGTGAAAATAAAAACTGTTTATCTATCACAATATAGGCCTGCAAGACTGGGAGGATCTCTAACAGTGAACTAAGAAACCACAACATTTACGCTTTCTAAAACTGAAGTTGAGACTTTATGTAATAAAGTGCTTTATTCAAGACTTTTCCAGGCCGAGACTTTAGATCATCACAACACATTTTCAGACTTTTTCAGAACCTGCAGACACTCTCATATGTGCAAGTATGCATGCCTGTATTACCGACCGGGCATGCAGGGCACATGCCCCGGACCACCAGGGGCCCCAAAATATTTTAAGTCCTGCGTCTGTGTTCAATGCATTTTGCAAAATTTCACTAATTTCAATTGAAATGTGCAGGCAGGCGGGACCCTGACACACACTTACCTGCCTCAGGCCCCCAGCTGTAGGCCACAGTTTAGAGTGATTATGGGGCCCCGAGTCTCAGCCTCTAATGACACTGGGGGCCCTAAACACAATTTATTTTGATACGGAGGCCCCAATCACAATTATTAAACTGCCACCTATTGTCTGTATGTTTATGAGCAATGCATTTAGTGAATATCATCCAACTAAGATACAGAGTACTAATTATATAGGCTACTGCTGGGGCAGGGGGGTCTAGGTACAGACAGACAGTCAAACCTTTTCAATAAATTTCAACATTTAACTGTTTTTTTTTTGGTGCTTCATTCCCACCACCTGTCACCTCGCCTCCTTAAAGCCACAGCCTACAATTCTAACGCAAACAAACGGAAGCTCCACCACCTAAAACTTGCCTTGGAGTTGGACAAATGTTATCACTCTCAAATTGAATGAGCCAGATACAAGGAATGGCAGTTTGTAATAGCTAAAACTGAGTTTCAGATTACTTTGAACCTGTAAAAGGTTTACGTTTGTATTGTTTGTGAACAGGCTAGTATCTTGAGTTACGGTGTGGGTGTGTACCGAGAGGAGGGGGGCCCAATAGGACATGTGTGCCCAGGGGCTCTGTGGTTGGTTAATCCGGCCCTGCAAGTATGTCTTAAGTAGGCTATATTTCATCATTTCATGTCATTTTTGACATCTCCTAGAATTGGGTTTCTTAGGACAAAATCTTATCAAAAGGGGTTTTGTGATCTAACATGGATCTGTGTGGAAGTAATACTAAATGCATTATAGTAAGTAGTATCAAAGTGATGTATGTTTTATGATGCTATGGTCTTTTAAGAGGTGCATAAATTAATGCTTTACTGAAGATATCATTGATTTGAGTTTATATTGCTGGTTGTTTGCTTCTTCATTTAGGCTACCACTACATCATTGGCTATGACCAAGGAAAAAGTGAGGAACCAGTTTTCCTAGTCAGTCACAAGATTTTTCCAGTCCCCCCAAGTTTTTAGGACAGCTTCCTATTATTTTGTTATCACGATACTTATTCAGTGTGGTGTAACGTTACATTACAAATGCCTGTCAGCCCTAAAAAGGTGTGTAAAGTGAGTTTAGGCTCCATTACATGCCTGGTTGTAGCGTTACATGACGAAGGAAGATGTCCAACTGTAGATAATTTACTATGAACTCATTTCACAGTCTTACCTTAATTTTCTCTGTCAGGGTGAATCTCAGCTCGTGGACGAAGGGGTTTCTCAACTCGGAGCCTCCATTCAGCCTGGAGGGGCGACCAGCTGTCAACTTCATTGCTGACGAGCAGAAACCCCCGAAACGAAATAAAAACCGTATTGGTTTAACTCCAAAATGTTCTGTAACGCCAGCTGAGCTTGTTGTTTTCAGCTGTGGCACAACGTCTTCTTCAGTATTTACACTTCACCCTCCTCCAGTACTGCGCGCTTGCTTCTGACGAGCGGAGAGAGTGATGTTGGGCGGGGAGGCTTGTTCACCACTTTCAAGTCGGCCAGAATAAACGAGGTGACTTCCGGTACCGACTTTCAAAATAAAAGCCTTATGGATGGTTTATGATACTAGATGTAACATGCCCCCTGGCGGCCATCTTGGAGGTTGAGCACAGCTGATAGCATTTCTAAACTCAAGCTACTGCAAACAGTGCCAACAGTATGAAAAAGACATGGTAAATCATCATGTCATTATTTGTGCACAGCCAATTATCCAGTGGTCCTCCAAGATATACCGTTATACTGTAGACTGGATACATATAATCTCAGTGAGAGGTCAGAGGTCACATGTATTTTCTCCCTTCTAATTTATTAGACAGTTCTCAGGTAAAACTGATGCAACAAAGGTTTCACTCTGGATTTCAATTCATGACATTGAATTTACATGGTAGGCATCTTAGTCAACTGAGCCACCAGGACTGTCCAGAAATTGTCCTTTTAGAGAATTTCACCCCCATCTCTTTTAGAGTCTGTGTCAATTGTGTTAGAGTCTATTTCTCTGAGGATTAAACTTAAGTTATGTAGACAAGTAGCCACCTAAAAGAATATGCAAAAAATGTAGTTTGAGTAGGAGACACATCCATAACCCACAAATAAAGACAAATGACTGAAATAATTTAATGTTTGCCATTGTAAGTTAAATATACCACACAATTGATACCATAAAAACATAAAAACTACAGATTCAACACAGGTTTTATATTTTCTCTACAACATTGTCTGTCTTAAATCAACCACATTGTGTTGACTGTAGTGCCACTTACAATTCTCTACAGAATTAAAACCATGCAGGCGGTGCATTATTTTAGATATCATTAGTGATATCTTTTATTGATGAGAAATAGAAGGTAAAAAGGGGTGGGGTGTCAGGTGGTGAGAAAGAGTGAGCACAGATGTTAGTGTGCTCATGTTTTTGGCTTGAAGCAACTCAAGCGGACTCCACCTTCTCCTTTTTCTTCTCCTTTTTTTTCTAGAGTGTCTCATCATGGGAGGCTTCTTGGACCTTTTGTGGAGTATTTGATCTTCCTCTCCACAGCCTCCCATCTCTGCCACTCTGTTGTGGGCCTCCTTTTCCATCTCTTTGGCCTTCCGCTTGATGGCGTGTGGCTCCATCTTTTGGCGTGGGACACTCTTGTCCTTCTTCTTTGCCTTGATCTTGATGGAAAGGCTCTGGGTGGTCTCTGCACTGAGTGGTTTCAGCTCCTCAATTTCCGAGGCTTTGAGCTTTGTGGTCTGCTCATGGTTACTGGAGGCCTTCTCTTTCACCAGCATTTCCTTAGGATCCTCCACTTTTTGTTGGGCTTTCTTCTCCTGGTTGAGGGCATTCTTCTCATCCCTCTGTGTCTTGACCTCAGTTGCAACATCCTCCATGCCCATCTTCCCTTTTTTGTGCAGCATTTTCAGCTCAGGGATCTTGTTTTCCACTCTGTTTTCCTTCTTCTCTGACTGAAGGTTAGTGGTATTCTCTCTCTGGAGAATTCTGAGGCCCTTGTTTTTTTGCTCGGGGGCCTTGTTCTCCGCCTCGCAGGCCTTGAGCTTCAAGGCCAGCTCCTCCATGTCTTTGCGGAGGTCCTCGTTCTGCTGGCACAGGACTTCGTTCTCCTTCTTCTCTGCCTTGAGCTTGGTGGCTAGCTCGTTTCTCTGGGCAGTCATCACACTCTCTCTGTCCTCCTCCATGTCTCGGCGGAGGTCCATGTTTTCAAACTCACAGGCCTCCAGCTTCCTGACCAGCTCGTCTCTGATGTTCAGCCTTTCACTGAGTTCCTCTACTTTTCCGTGGAGGTCCTCGTTGTCTTGGCGGAGGAGCTGCTCCCTGTCTGCTTTAAGCATATTGCAGTGCATACGTTTGCAGTAGGCCTTGTCTCTCTTGAGACCCCGCATTTCTTGGTGCAGGCCCTTATTTTCCATCTCAAGGCCCTCGATGTAGGCGGCCAGCTCCTTGATTTCAAGGTTGAGGGCCTTGTTCACTGGCTCACAAGCTCTCAGCAGCCTGTCCAGCTTGTAGGGACCCATGGTCTCCTTTTCTTTGCACTCCATGCCTTGAGTCTCCTCTTCAAGGAGGCGTCCAACAATAGTCTGTCTCTTCTTCTCGTCTCTTCCGTATCTGTCTTGTCTTCTCTTCTGAAAATCACACGTTGCTCTCTTCTCTCCCACACGGTGAACGGTCGCCTTGCATGGCCTTTTATTCTGGAAGATTCAAAAGATTCAAAAGATGCTAAATGTTTACTTTTAAAAACAGCTACACATGCAATTTGCAGTGAAATTATCATATCTAATCATGCCCAAAATATCCATGGCTTCTAACCCCACCACCCAGTGATGTAAACCCACCCTGCAGTGTTTGCAGTGTTATTCTTTTTAGGCCAATGGCTTTCTGGTGGAAGCAGCAACTCAGAAATGCTCTTATCAGTTGTTTTGTTTTGTTTTTTGTGGGAGAGGTAGAAGTAATTAACTTAATGCATGTTAAAAGCACCATACCATTGTAATTTTCGACAGGACAATATCATAGTCAATCATAATTCAGAATCGTGAAATAAATCAAAAATCTCAACATTCAGCATCCACCTGAAACATTCTATATTTTATTTAACTCCATTGGCACTTGTGTTGCCTAATTTCTCTCTCTGCCCTCTTCCGTTGCCCGCTGGTTCACACGCCACTCGCCTCCTGTCCTGATGTGAGATGGTCAGTTGTGTGCTATTGGAAATGCAATATCAGTATAGTGCCAAGTCTAACTTCCCCAGTATTATAAAGATGTTTCAACCTCATTAATATGCTATGTCCTGTCGCTCCTGTAATGTAAGGTCTCTCACTTCACTGTGTGAAGTGTATATCAAGGGCTTGGAGCCAAAGGGGCGTAAGTGCAATTTTGGGCGAATATGAGTATTATATATCAATTGAAAGGTCTCAGTGAGATCTTTTCAGTGCCAAAAGGACACAACTGAAATCATGACCCATAAGTTTTAATTAAACAAAAACTGAAAGCCGTAACAGTAAAAGTAGGGTTTTGTTTGCTGCCAAAAGGGCATAACTGCACTTACGCCCTTTTGACACCAAGCAAAACCCCACTTTTGACACTGAACAAGCATTGTAGGTAGAGGATTCTAACAGCACTTAGGTCAACTCAAAATGCATGCTGACGTAAGTAATGCTAGCATGGCAGCATGATCACATCATTTTTAGTATCCTATTCATATCCTAATTAATATTCTAGGTCAATATTAGATGAATGTAAATATGTTAATATTCCCATGAAATACTTAGGCCTATAGATTCAAAATGTTATTTTATAATGTTAGGAGTGTGAACTGGTCAAGATGAGCTCTGATAGTAAGACTGCTGGTAGCTGAAGTTATCCCTCAGTGTTATGAGGAGTTTTACAGGTCTTTGATTGTGTCCCAGGACACATCAATAAGTGATGTGTCCTGGGACACATACAAAAATGTATTATACTAGCAAAAGAAAAAAAAATTAGTAGTTTAGAATCAAAAGTAGTTTCTTATGTCTATAGAGGTTTATTAAAAAGGTTTATTAAAAGTTTTTAACAGAAAAAATTTATCAATCAAGTTGATATGTTCCATGTAGCCTACAATTTTAAAGGCCTTGGTGAAGGTTGCTGAGCATTACTTCAAGATAAAGATATTCATTCTGATCTTGTTTTATATTTCAGTGTTGATTGAAGTGTAATTGCTAGATTTGTATTAAAATGAATGTGTTTTACAATTGTTTACTTACATATGCCCATATTCTGCATGGCTGTATTGAGACAATGTTTGTGCCAAAAAGGCGTATTTCACTCTTTTGCCATTTTTAAAAAAGTTAACAAATATAATTCAACTTAAACTGTAGCAGTATTGTTTTTATAGTAATGCTGAATCTGATAACACAAAAAGTTAAAATATTGTGCTTAGTATGTGGTAACGGCAGCTGATCCAAGTTTGATCAAAATTTGTTTTGGCTCTCCTGTAAAATCTACTATAGCGCACTTACGCCCCTTTGGCTCCAAGCCCTCGATATATGAGTGGTATTGATAGAGTTTAGACAGTTTTATATGGCAACCATGTTGCTCCCCCTTCTTTCCCCCAAGCGCCACCATTTATTGATAAATAAACTCATCCTCGGGCAGAGCACATAATAGTCATATCAATGCTGTGTAGCTAAGTGAGCGTAAGCACTGTCAGTAAACTAAGATGAACAAACATTACTATTACTACCAACTAATAGTGAGAACAGAAAATCATCAGTCATCACAAATGTGATTCTTCTCATGCTGATCTGAGCTGCGAGTGTCTTCTACAAAGTTCAATCCACAGCTGACATTTTTCTAAATGACTTATTGGCTTGGGAAAGGTAAAATCTGTATATTCCCTCCCAATACTCCAGTTGCCTGATGTTTCTAGTAGATGTCCATGTGGCCCAAGCACATATTTTGACTATATTTTATAAGAGTTTAAATTGAGATTACAACAATCAAACAACACATTTGTGATTGACAGGTGTCAGTCGGCGTCATGATTTATTATTTGTTCTTTTTTATTGAGGGGAGTGAGCTTATGCTGTACAAGTGCGTTAATAGTACTAGTACTAGCAGCAGTGGTGATAGCAGTAGGCTAGTAGTATTTAGCAGAACAGTAGCGGTAGTGAAGTTAAGCTCACCTTCATTAACAGAGACTGTATCATCTCTGCTCCAGTCCTCTGGTGTCGGCTGCTGCTCTCTGATTGAAACATCGAGATAGTAGATTTTCTAACTGCTGGTAGATATTGGTCTGCAGTGAGCATTTAAGGACACACTATGTTTTCATAAAATCACAAGACACTGCCTCCTTCACTTATCCAATCTGTGCAGATAAAATGCTTGTAGCTCCTTTGGACAAATGTGAGAGATGCCAAACTGCACTGAGACACAACTATTAGGGCCTGGAAGCCCAATTTTAAGCCACGCTTACACCATGTGATTATTCTGAATCACTGTGGTTTCAATATCAGCCATATTTCCAAAATGCATGCCGAACTATTAACAAAGTGATTTGCCAAATGCATCTTCAATTATAGTCCACTGTAAATTCACCAGAAATTCGTTTTTAAAAGCAGATTTTCAAAAAACATTGACATTACATTTCTGTTTCATATAGTGTCAGTTGAGTATGTTTGCATAACCCCCATTTGCTTGACTCGTATTTATACTCCACTTTTCTTTGCTGCATCCTTCTGCTATTACTTATATGCCCCAAATTCCTCATGGGGATTATCCAAGTTTCATCTCTCATCTTAAACTGTATGTTTCAACCTTTTATTTTGAAGGCAAAATCACCAAATTTCCGGTCTTATTCTGACTATCTCTGGCCAACTTGCAGCTGAATCCTCAAGACTGGTGGCTGCAGTAGGCGCATGTGTAAAAGTGACACACACACACACACACACACACACACGCACACACACTAAAGTCACAGTCAGTTCCTTACGAAAACAAACTATACTTATCCTAAAAGTGAGAAGGATACTACACAAATATCACAGTAAAATTATATGTCTGTATACAAATATTAGGGAAATAACATTATGACACAATAAGATATAGAAAATATCATAAACTATGATAAGATCACTATAAATTGAGCACCACAGACACACTATAAGTCCTTATAAGAACATTACAGAAATACTATAATGGTTTTTGTTAAGGGTGCGCTATGATTTACAACCTGGATGAACAAACTTGAGTTGATGCTTTCATCCCATAAAACCTTATTGAACGTAGAAAAGTGAGCCTGTGAGACAATTGAGTGCAGGGCACTTATCTGACAACCTATCTCACACACACACACACACACACACACAGATAAGAAATCTGTGAGACTGCGTGGAATGTGTGTTTGGGCTTGAAATGAGATATGTATTTGAAGTTGCATTTGATCCACCCATCAATTTGTGCCGCCTGACATCTTTGGGTGTCTTTAATTATTAGATGACAACAGCTTCCTCATTTATGGAGACTTTGTTTATTTTCAAAAGCCACAGATGTTGGCTGGTTTATCCTACAAGGTGTTTGTACGTCCAGATGTGTTTTAGGGGTTTCATTCCCACCCATACTAAAAATTAATGTTCTCACTGGATATCTGCCAAATTGTTTATTCGCTCGCTGACCCAGTGTTGGTTGTGATCAGAGGTTTAACTCCATTTTTCCCATTTCTTTCAAGGGGATATTCTTACCCGTTGATGCCCTTCATATTCACAGTACTTCACTCACTCATAGGGCACATATAAGAAGATGCTGGAAGCTGGATAGCATCTTTGCAGTCAGACTGCCTAAGAAAGGCTGGTGTGTGTTTGAGTGAAATGCCAGCACATAAAGGCAAATATGAGATCAATATCCATCCTGCTGTGCTGTCTGGAAATCAGTTTAGACAAACATTCAGATAAAAAAACATGAGTGTACACACACACAAAGTTTTTTGTTCTTCCTCCCTCTATCAGCAAATGTTCAGCCTTTAGAAAAACTTTTCAAACAGTTATTGGAGGTTCTGTGTTTGTTGCCAAACACCTTGAAGAGGATTCAGGTTTCTATGGCTGCGCTGTTTGCAGGTTGCAGTCTGTCAATACTGTTGTGTGCATTGTGCTTTCTCTTCCTTTCAGTAATAACACAAAAGGTGAGTCTTGACATTAGGATAAACAGTAATTTCTTTCTCGAAACTGTGCGCCTGAGAAGTGACAACTTTAGGCAGAACATGCTGTCTGCAGTTTATGCAACTTCATAATTCAAACACACTGCTAAACTCTGATCTGAGGGAACCATGTGGGATACCTTGATGATAATAAACTAGTTGTGGTTAGTAAAAGGCAGTGGAAGTCAAGTGTGGAGGTGGCCAAATGTGTTATTTGGCAGGCTGGATTCTGTAGGTTCAGTTATTTGTGTAGATAAGACTTTGGCTCCCTCATGTGGTTCAATTTGTGGAAGAACAATTCAAAAAGTCAGATATAACATGTTTGCATACTAAGATACATGATTTATGTTACAGATATTACATAATCCATAGACAATAAACAATGGGTTAATAACTATATTTTAATTAAATGCATCTGAAATATGTATTTAATGACTTTTGCATATTTTGTAATCTGTAATTGGCTGAAGTTCAAAATAAGAAAATGTAATTAGTATCAAGAGATGTTTCAAAGTAGCATTTTTGTATTTAAACCTACTGTATATGTTGCATTGTTTTGAAATTTTCAAAGCACCTGTAGGATGTCATTTTGGTTGGAGCGTTTATTTTGGAAGTCAGTTTTGGGTTGGAACTTTTTTCATGTGTTACTGGACTATCTCCTTATTCAATAAACCTCCAGCTTACAAGGTGAGAAACTATGCAAATATTACTGCAAGTAGTATTTGAAACACTGCATATTAGGTTAAAAACAACTGAACATTATAGTTAGAGGATGGTAAAACCAGCGAGCAGACAGGTGTGCCTTCCTGCCGCTAACTGGAGGCATCTGGCTAGCTAGCGCTAGCATGTTTAGCCACACGGTTTAGCTGGGAGACAAGAGCAACATTTTATAACAAAACAGTTCATTTTTAGCTGCGACCAGCAGCTCGCTCTGTCGGTTGGTCGACAAAAATTTCCCCACGCGTGTACGCATGCGCGTACGTGGTCGCAGCTATTGCGAATTCGCGCTTGTTCTAATATATGTCAAATTAATAGCTTCCTCAGAAACAAAATTATGTCACTTATAGCAAAAATCCAACTCATCAACAAGTAGCCAAACAGCCATTAGCTAAAGGTCACCAACACCATTGGTTTTCGTATTGGTTTGTTCCTTGTTATTGATAGGCCACACTTGCAATAATTAGTAGTGCCAATACATGCAGCATCATTTGTTATGAATTGTTTAAGTATTTACTAAGAGAAAGCTATTATAGTTGGCTAATGTTTGAACATTGTAAATAATCTAACATTCCCCATATAGGCTAAAATGTTTTGGAAGATAAAGAAAATGCCAAAGTTTAAAGAATGCTGGAACTTTCTTCATTGTGTTTTGTGTAGTAATATTTTGTAAATTATTTGTACCTATGAAAGGTATGGTCAGTCAAACACTTTATTGTCAGAACACATTCAAGAAAATAAAAGTCTCCACACTCTCAAAACACTTGTATCAACACTTCTCCAACATGACAGCATATTATCCCTGCCTCTGCTTGTGTCTTGGGTTTGTCTTGCAGAACACAAACAAACGTCCCCTCCGTCGAACAATGAAACAGTCTTTGCAGCGTCTTTTCAGGGCCGACTTGGTCTTCATCCCTGCGGAGGGCTGGACACAGGGAAGATGCTGACACCGTCCCAGCAGGGATGCTCCGCACTGGGCAGAGGATACAGATGAGGGGGGCTGGATGGAGTTTGCTCTGGCTGATGACAGCAGCAGTCTGCTGGGCGCTGCAGTGAGGGTGGAGAGACATCTGGAAACACTGGCTGCAGGTGAGGAGGAGCTCAGAGTGAAACGGGTCACCTGGGCCACTTGGCGAGTCAGGGAACTGACCAGGTGCTTCAACAGGAGGGGTGCCATGGTGTCAAAGCCTGAGAGAGAGTGGGAGAGAGCAAGAGCATTCACATTAAATTCATATTAATCTAATGTAGGCCTACATTTTACACCAGTTCATTGCTATCTTGTATACACTGACTCATACCCCTATATTTCCAAATTCCCCAAAATTTAGTAGGTTGACGCAGAGGCTGGTATGAAAGGGGTGAGGGGGCTGTTTCAAGTAAACAGTGAGCCCCCAACACACACACACACACACACACACACACACACACACACACACACAACATTGTCACCTTTACTTGCCTTGTTCATTTCAACTATTTACAGAGACAGTAATGAGATTAATGTGTATACCACGCTATAAACCATGGTCGTCATTGCGTAACAAAACAATGTATACACACTACTATACACCAATGCCATTCTAGGTTATGCTACATGCCAAGGAGACAAGCATGCATGCAGTCAATCCTGCTGTCGTTCAAGGCCAGACACGAAACCGGCCGAAACCAAGTGTTATTTCGCCTTGTCATTGTCGTATCACAAAATCGAAGAATATGCACAAACCCTTCTGATTTCCCAAGAGGTTCAAAACAGGGGTTATGCCCCTGAATGTAGCGTTTTAATCACCGCTACACGGCCGCGGTGCTGTTCTTCTAGGATACAACTGCTTCCGGTCTACGACGTCAGTGACGTTGAGAAGACACGTAACGTGCTCCTCAGGGTCCTTCTGCGTGCCGACTATTTTTTTTTTTTTTTTTTTACTTGACTTGAAAGCACAACGAGACCAATTTTCAAAATGATACTGAGTATGATTTGAAGTAATACATTCGGTTTATTCAACGACACCAGTGATGGAAAGATATGTAAATAAGATCAAAATATAAGGTTATTAGGACCCTGCAGAGGCTGAGTAGGAAGAGGAAGGCTTTCTCGCAAAGCATCTTGGGAAAACAGGCAGTTGTAAACATGGCGGCCGCAGCGGGCAGGTTTCTGTCCTTCAGTAAAAATGCTAAGGTGCTCGTTTCACCCTTGAGGTTGTCTGCCGTTCCTGCACATCGCTACAGCTTAGACGTCTCCAGTACCGGCGAGGAAATCACCCACACTGGACAGGTAAGGTTTAATTCAATGAGTGCGTATGCTCTCTATTCCAGGGTGGAGGTGAGAAGCTAGCTTAGCTAACCTTAGCCTTGTGCCAGTAGTTCTAGCTAGTAAACGTAATGGGTCCATTATCGGACAGGTAACGACAAGGCATCAGCATCTCCCCGTCTGACAAGCCTCTTTTCACTATCCCGTGAAATTTGTACGACGACCCTCCACTAATTGTCAGTCCACTGTATTTAAGCAGACTTACCAAAGCATGATAGAGCTACAATTTGTGTAACGACACATATTTCGCAGCACAAAGTTCAGCCAATCGATCTCTGCTTACCGATGTCCCACAAGCGCAAACTAACTCTGGATGAGCAAGTCCCAGTTTGGCTAATTGCATGTACTTTCTCGGTTCCAAGCCTTGTTGTATTAGTTGGTAATGCTATAGCGTACCCAAATCCCAATCTTGTCAGAAATAGTTGTGGCAGAAAGCGGAAGTGATGCCGTTGTTTTGGGAAAATAAATTTTACCAGAGCTAGCAAATTGTGTTTTGATAAGTACTGGTGTTGCCTGATGATCCAATTCATATCAAGTGTTCCCTGCACTCAGGTGTATGATGAAAATGATCCCAGGAGGGCCAGATTCGTTGGCAGACAGAAAGAGGTAAGTTATATGTGGCGACTTTGGTTGCTGCGCAGTGTTGGCTCATTCATGAGTAGGTCACAAATCAACTAGATATTTCACAGATCTTAAAAGGTAGCTACTGTTCAATATTGCCAGTTAACCTGGATCAAAATGAGGTTTAACTGGTAGGTATTGGACAACAAATGTGTTCCCAAATGGTGCACACACAGTGTGACTGTTAAGTGTGCGTCACTGATGCTGTGTTTTGTAACGATGACCTGTTATTCAAAATATGCGCAGTCATACTTTTTGTAGTAGGAAAACACCATGTCAAATTCAGCATTTTCGTGCTCAAATACAAACATATAAGCCTTGTCAAAGATTACAGATGACCTGTTCCCAAATCCTTAGGATCTACTTCTCATTTCACCATATGCTCAGACCACTACACAGCATTTCAATAAAATATCACCACGTATTTTTTTTTATTTTTTTTTTTGTGCTCAAAAAGGCACTATGCTTGCTACTAAACCAATTTTAAAACTTGAAATATTTGTGAAATAAGTGCTGCTTGGTTGAATGGATATCTGCCAAAATGAGGAATACTCTCTAGTTTAGACCTCATTTTGCTTACTAGTTTTTGCCAGGGGATAACAGTGCAAATGTGTGGACTGTGTCCACGTCAAATTATTTGTTTCCAGGTGAACAAGAACTTTGCCATCAAGTTGGTGGCAGAGGAGCCAGTGACTGACATTTCAGCCAGAGTGGTGTCCTGTGATGGAGGTGGAGGAGCCCTGGGCCACCCCAAAGTCTACATCAACTTGGTAAGGGCCAGCAGTGCACACACTAGTTTGACTAAATACTTTTGTCCCCCACATGATACAATTGTCCATCCATCTGTCTGTCAAACGTGATATCTCAGACATCACTGGTCTGATTTGGATGAAACTTGGAGGGTTGATGCATTTTGGTGTGTAAAAATGATTAGCGTGATGGGGTCGCTATAATTAAAAGTTGTTCTTGTTACTGAATGCCCCAAGCAGTGCCTGCATCATTCATGGGCATCAGTGTTGGTACTTGAAGCATGCCAATAACTCCAAACATATTTGCTAGTGGCCTACTTTCATCATTGGTCATTTGGTCATTGTGTTCCTCTTCTACCCAAACAGGATCACGTGTGCTTGGTAAAGGAAAACCAAAGTGTGCTGGTAGTATACTGGACCCATAGTTGGCCCATTATAGTACAGCACAGTACTTTCACAATGAGTAAACTATAATATTGTCAAGTAGCATTCACTTAAAAACCTCAGTTCATCATATAGGACTGGAATTCAGACATAATACTGGATATGTTTACATACACGCAATACTTTCATTTATTTGATAATCGGGTTAGTTTACTCAGAGAACGATGTGAAGCAATGAAATCCATTCATCTCAGTGTCAGACGGAGCATGTCAGAACATTTTGTCACATCGCATTGATATGCATACAGAACACCTTGATCCAAGCAGTATTATTCTCAGTGACATCTTACAGCAGAACATGCACCATGCAACACTTTTGTCACCATGTTGTCATTCATTTAAACAAACAAACACACCACCACTGCATCTGGGTCAACTTCCTCTATGACCTTTTTCTGACCCATGCATTTACTGAATGAACTCGGGCTAAGGTATTTACATGGCAAAATAAAGATAAGAAAGTTTGAGCAGAAATCTTTTCATTGGCTTATGCATACACTGATTATGCCCGTACTCTGATTAAGATAAGGCATTTACATGACATTTGCTATTACCTTAATAAGGGTCACATTGGATTATTAGAGTGCATGCAAAGGTACCCAATGATAGATATTGACTCTGTGTACCATGTCTCCTCTCTGTGTCTCCAGGATAAAGATACTAGAGTGGGCACATGCGGCTACTGTGGATTACAGTTCAAGCAGCAGCATCATCATTGAGACGCCTCCTCTGTCCTTCCTGTTCTGTGTAAATTGTCATTCTGGTTAATAAATTATATCCACTCTTCATTCTGTCTCTGAAGCCTGTTTGGACAAACATAGCCTTTTTGATTTCAAAATATTTCATAATGACTATTGAATGTGTTCAATGAGGTTCACACACATACATCATGTTAGCATAATGATTTTTGTTGATGAATTGAGGAGGCTATGTGAAGTTGCATTGAGTTTTTTATAAATTGTAAAATGGATAATGCACATTCTTAGGCAATTTCTGATGCTTGTTTGAATTCCATAATGTAACTGTTGCAGAGCTTTCATGTCGCTTAAAAGATGATTCAGGCTATCACCCCTATTGGCACTAGTGCAGTTCTAGTTTTATAATTCCAGCGTTGGATAGCTGGGTGCAGTTCTCCCTGTGGCCGGCAGAGGTCAGCAGTGTCCCACAGATCTGTATGGTTTGGGTACATGGGTACAGAGTTAAGAGCCAAAGTAATGTGTACCCTCTTTTTTTTTTAGACACTATATTGAATTGACTAGAACAAAGCTAGTTGTTTTAAATGGGACACTAAGGGTTTGTAAGTAATAATTGCAGTAAAACTGGTTTGACTTAGTTTGTAGAATCAAAGTAGGTGAAACGCACACCTGTAGTGATGAGGTGCCGGCCAGCGAAAACAAGCATCCCAGCAACCCTGATGAAGGCAGCCTAGCTGCTGAAACATCTTTTTTTTAATTAATGTTAATGTCTCATTAAATTATTGCATCGGAGCTACAAGTGTGCGGCTACTTTCACAATTTTTTGACTTAGTTTGTACCATAAAAAGCCTGCTGTGCTGATTTATACTGAAGTGAGATGAGGGCCACACTGCACTTATAAAATCTGATATCTTGCTCACTGTTATCCATAGAAGTAGGAAACGGATGGCTTCACTTCATGTTGTCATACATGAATAATTGTTTACTTGTGATATCAGCGCTTTGAACCTGCTCTCATCAATAAGTAGGCAACATATGGCCTGCCTCTTCTTTGTTTATCTTGAGGAGCGTTGAGAGGACCTTAGCATTCCTTGTGCATCGGCCCTCCCCAGCCTGCGCTGTAGAGTCTCGCTCTGCCAAGCCTGGAAGACATCAGGAGGGAGCCAGCCTGATAAGACACAGCAGCGCGGAACAATACATGTTTGAAGAAGATCATATATATATTTCATCAGGCTTATTCTCCATAGACCTCTGCATGCCAAATTGGCCCGCGCTCAGCTCAGGCTCCAGACAGCGCTAGCCTGTCCTGTCCCCAGTGATGCAGCCAGTGGAACTGCATTTTCCACACCATGGAGCTCAGGTTGGGAAGAGTAGTCAGGCTGATATAATTGGCCCTGGTGACTCCTGGAAGTGGGGCTTATGCTGTAGTTAACCTCATCTATAGTCAGGCCAGTTTGGATGATTGAAGGGGAGAGGGGAGCATTGTTAAAATGAGGCAGGCAAGCCGGGTCAGTGTCAGAGAGTTGACTGGTTGGCTTTGTGGTTGGTAAGTTTGAGCGGTTCAGAGGTGCTGGGTGGTTGAGTTATAGGCATTGCTAGGGGCAAAATCTTAGGATGAAACTGAGCATATGAATTGTGTTGAATTAAGCAGCACTGTGTTTAATTATTCATTGCCCTTAAATGTACCACACACCGTAATAGACAGAAGGGTAATACTCTTTGATAATAATCTTCAGATAACTCCAGATTATGCTGAAAATGTCTGAAGTCAGACTCATCCAATTTGCAGACGGGCTCATTCATGGGTTCAAACTTGAACTGTCAAATCACCAGAGAGGTCTGGCTACATCCAGTTATCTGCTTTCTTTCTGCATAATCTTAGATAGTAATTGAGGATACTCTTAAGCATAATGTGACCCGCACTGTTAGGTCAGATAATTCAGACAGAGATAGGCTCCAGTGAGATTGTAATCACAGTGAAAACCTCCTCACTACTGGGCCACACAATAGATAATGGAGTTAAATGCCACTGAATTCCTTAACACAATGCCCCTCCAAAACAATCACTCTCTCCACACAAAACTTCCTCCTCGCCGTTGTAATTGCCCTATTAAAATATTCCTCCTTTAAGATGTGTCATATTACAACACTTCAGGCTCATTATGGAGCTCCCTGCAGCCAATTATCTGAACCTTCACTTCGGTAAGTCACCGTGGCCAGAAGGGACTCGTAGACACAGATCTGGGAGCAGCGTGTCCTCCTCCAATCCATACCCGCTGTATTAGGAGGCAAAACAGAAAACTGACCTTTGGTCATTGTCTGGGGGCGACTCCACTCAGCTCCACTTCAGAGTCAGGTGACAGAGCTCCTGACCTTTACCATGGAAATAATGACTTGTTCTAGTGCCAGGAGCTCAGAGGGTTACCGCAGGGAGCGAGACACCTCTGACGACATGTGACAGTTTTTGGAGGAGAGAGTTTGCACTCAGCACTTTGATAGCCCCGGAAAACCAAAGTGTGTGTGACAAGACGCAAGAGACTTCTGTGTGGATATGTATGTCAGCGTGCGTGGCTGTGTGTGTGTGTGTGTGTGTGTGTGTGTGTGTGTGTGTGTGTGGGTATGGGACGGAGACGCAGACAGTGTTGAGAGGGAATAGGTGTCAGACTGAAGGTGCAGAGAGGAGTAATTTGAAGTTGTCAATACTTCCTGTGCAGACATTCCATCAAAACATCTTAAATGTAGATGCCATGACCCACAAAAGGTTCACAGAGTATAAGAAGAAAATAAGTTGAATTGTAAATTAATCTTATCATCTCAAACATTATTGTCCTCCATCTGATGTTTAGCTCTTGGGTGTAAACAATTGTGGGTTGCTTCTGGGTGTAAACATTTCATCTGTTATGCACAGCACCATGTTTTGCCTATCGCCTCTCTGTTGATTCTCCCATAAGACACAAAGGGGCAAATAGCGCCTGGTGGTGTGAGCCAGACAAGTAAACAGCGGGTCTAACATTCCCCGACCTGTAAAGGAACACAGTGGGGCTTAATCACATCATATGGCCCAGGGAGCAGGCCTTCGTGTCAGACTCGCTGCTGTGTGTCTAGAGTAGACTGAGGTGAGGTGAGACGAGGGGAAAGGAGGAGAGAGAGGGTGGGGTCGAGAAGGATGGGGGGAAGAGAGAGAGATGAGGGTTAGGGAAAGAAGAGGAGATGGGGTGAAGAGACGATGACTGCAGCAGTAAGGGGAGGAAGGTGTGAGAGGTCAGTGGAGCAAGATCGGAAGTGTGAAAAAGGGAGGTGAGAGAGAAGATGGGGGGTAAATCTCACAAGAAAAAGTTAAAGTTTGCAGCCCAAATCCGACATATGGCCAGTTTTGAAAGTACTTTTAAGGTTTGCGTCATCATGTTGCACTGTGGTGGAACCGTAAGTGTGGAGTGGGGGGTATCCATTGTAGAGGTCAGACTTTTTACATGTTAGGTGCATTGTTGCTGCACCGCTGAGACCCATCTCCAAGGGGAATTATTTGGAAAACGCTGCAGTGTTATTGTAGAATAAAATAAAATGGCTTCCACTGTAGTAGTCCTTTCACTATAACAATGTCCATCTTAAATTATCATCATTATGTAGCATTTAGTAATTTATTTTTCTTCAAACAAGTGAAAAATTCAGCCAATGGATTGAGATAATTCCACTTGTTTCTAATGCGGTTTCACTTGTTTCAAGATAGAGCCACAATTTTGAAACAAGGCAGAATAAGTATTGGAAACAAGTTCAATTATGTCAATCCTTTGGCTGAATTAACAGATTTTGTTCACTTGTTTTAAGAAAGATTTTAAGACTCAAAACTAGATTTATTTTTTTTGCAGTGTTCACCGCGCTCCAGGCCCAGGGGGACCAGTCATGTCCCTAACACCTAAGGGTGAGAACAGGTAGAACCTTATCTCTCTTAACCCCACTCAGCACTGGGCCGACCTCTTATCTGAGTGCCATTCTGTATCCATCATGACACCACCGTCTGCCTGTTTAAAGTCAAATTCAACTGCTGATTTTTAAATAGGAAAGGAAAAAATTCAATGATAAAAACTGAAACCAAAATATATGAAACGCATTTACAGCCTATCACAATGGGATCGTGTCCAACAGTGAGGTAGAAGAAAGAAAACTTTACAGAAAAAAGAAGTCAGATGTCATTATTTATCATCTTAAATCTTACTTATTTATGAGGCAGAAACAGAATGAAATTCTCGGTTGAATTCATCCTGAATTATTTAATCTGAAATGGTTAATTCCATACAAAGCCCCGGCAGATCCCTCCTCTGTTCTGATAAATACTTTATCACCGTTCCTAAATCGAAAACAGAGGAGAAAGATGGGGGTGAAAAGTAGAAGAACTCTCCTCACTGTTCCTGTGCCTTCTTTTAGAAATTGTTGGTTTTTAAATGTTTTGGGAGTCCTAAATTTGTGAACATTCGGTTAATAATTTAAGCTGATGGAAATGTATTTTTTATAAAACATTTAGTCCTAATGATGGCAGCCTCTGTTCTGTTTATTTCTATTATGTTCCTTCCTATCAGTTGTATGGCAAGATCACCGATGTGGATAAAGATTTGAGTGTAGTGTGACTCTTACTCAAAATTACTTAAGAGGTTCTATTAGGCGTTTTGTGCGCGGTGGATTTTCTCGCAGTCCCAGGTTGACAAAGTCAAAAGCTGCCTAATGAAAAGGGACGCATCACTGATTGCAGCTATATCTGGAGCCGAGGTGGAAGTGGCATCGATTTAACAATTTAGCAGCACCCTCCTCTGTGTGTTTCCATTAGTCACGGCTGAATACCACCCACTTCCCCCCTTTCACTTCCTCAAAACACACACGCGTGCACACAAACACACACCCCCGCAGCCAATGCTATGGAGCTATATCCCACTATTCCTGAGCAGGATTTACAGCATCTAAACTAATACCGCTTGCAGCAACCACTAGTGGTTTCAGCACCATGGACAGCTAACATAAGGGCACACTCAGAAAACTTTGCCATGCTACGGAATACACCTTTTATTTTTGTGACTCAGTGCATGTGCAGGCTATAGTGCAAGTGTACAATATTGGATATTTTTCATGTTTGTGAACCATTGTTTGTGGTGACAAATTCTCACTCTAAAAGTCAAAGTATAGACATTTGGCAATGAGTGGGGCCCATATTTACCGTGCTTTTTAACAGTCTATGATGAGATAGGGCCAGTCAAAATGCCAAAATAGATATTGTTAATTGTAGTTAGGTCAAGTCACAACAACAAAATATACACTTTTTGTTTGAAGTCCAGCAGTCTTTGAAAATGCTATTGATTTTGTGTTGTTTAGTCAGCACAGTGTGGGCTACAAAGATGACGTAGGCCTGATATGTTCAAAGGACCGTCCCGGTGTTCTACTCTCCATCATGGCGTCGTTCAGTCCTTTCCACACCGCGGCCGGTTTGGGCAGCGCCTGGCTCAGTGATCTCTGTTGGAAAGGAGAGTCGTCGAAAACCCCGTCCACCCACTCTCTGAGCGTGGCTACGGGCGAGTCCTGCTGCCGGTCCGCCGAGCTCAGCCCCACATTTGACGGATACCCGGGCGAGGAGGGCCCGGTCGACGACAGCATACACGGAGGGTATTCCGGCTGCAAGCTGGGGTCCAGAGAAACAGCAGTATGGGCGATGGACCAAATTTTCGGTTTGGCGTCTGGACTTTGGAGGTCTGATCCAAGGTAGAAGCCGTTGTTTTGGTGTTGGGCCGGTGTGAGTTTGGGGCAGTCCGGGGACAATCTCTCTTTTCCATGCAGTGGGTCTGGGTTACATGTGAGATGAGAAAGATCTGTCGTTGGGTTTGCTGCGTGATCCTCAGTTAGAAACTGTGGTTTCGGTTCACAGTCAGAACCATCCGACTCCAGCAGGTCAAAGTCCTCAAGATCACTCTGGAGATCTGCACACTGCTGATCTGCAATGATGAGTAATAAAGTGGACAGTAAATCTACAGTTATAGAACAAGTGCAGCTATAGAACAAGTGCAACATCTGAACCAAGTGCAAACCTTGAACCAAGCAAAAACATGTTAACGCAGGGTTTTAGGCATCACTTACCAGGCAGTTCTTTCTCACTTTTGATTGGCTCCTCAGCTCCATCGCTGTCGTCATCACAACCTCTGTCGTCAGAGCTCTTACAGGCCCGTGGCGACCATGTCACCTTGTTCTCCTTCTTCAGCCTTCTGCGTGCATTGGCAAACCATGTGGACACCTGAGGGAGGGAAGGAAGGAAGGGACAAAGGAAGGAAGGAAGGAAGGAAGGAACAATGGAGAGAAGGAAGGAAGGTGCATAAAACAGAATATGGGAAGGAGAGTAGAATGGAAGGAAGGAAGGGACATAAAAAGGAAAATGGGAATGAAGGGAGAAAGGAAAAAAGAAGGGAAGGAAGGAAGTACAGAGAATGAGTAAGAGGGAATAGTGGAAGAAAGGAAGGGAGGGATGAAGGGAGGGAGGGAGAGACATAAGAGTGAATAGGGGAAGGACGGAAGGATCAGAAAGGTGCATAAGAGGAAATAGGGCAAGGAAGGAAGAAAAGAATGAAGAAAGGAATGAAGGAAAGGAAGACGGGAAGAAAAAAGCAGTGAAAGACTCATTAGTCGATCAGTTAATTCTGTTTGAAGATGTTTTGGCATGAAGAAGTTAACTAATTTTCACTAAACAGCCACCCAATGCATCCTTAAGTCCCATTTTCCCACAAGCAGTCCAGTCCCACCTGTGTGAGAGTCATCCTAGTGATGATGGCCAGCATGATCTTCTCTCCTTTGGTGGGATAGGGGTTCTTCTGGTGCTCCTGCAGCCAGGCCTTCAGGGTGCTGGTGGTCTCCCGGGTGGCATTTTTACGCCGCGAAGCACCATCAGAGCAGGAATACCTGAAAAAGTAGGTGACATTCAACACGAAACAGGATATTTATTTATCCTAAGCTGCAAGAAAATGTCTAAAAGTGTAAGCAAGCACTCCTAAGTGAAGGATATTTGACTTAAAGGAATAGTTCACCCAAAAATGAAAATTCTGTCATCATCTACTCACCCTCATGCCAGTTGAAACACAGGTGAAGTTTGTCCATATAACACACAGGGAGGTTGCCAGCACAACTCCATAGCAGCCTTCTCCAAAACAACTGAAGTCAGTGGGGACCAGTTCTTCAGAGTTCCAAAAAGACCTATATTTACACCATAATTTAGTGCAAATCTTAACTACAGCTGATTGATTTGCAACAAATAATGGTGTATAGGTCTTTCTATTCACAGTGTGATTGTTTGGCTGTTTTTGTTTTGGAACTCTAAAGAACAGGTCCCCATTGACTTCAGTTGTTTTGGAGAAGGATGCTACGAAGTTGTGCTGGCAATCTCCCTGTGTGTTATATGGACTAACAAATTTCACCTGTGTTTCATTTGGCATGAGGGTGAGTAGATGATAACAGGATTTTCATTTTTAGGTGAACTATTCCTTTAAGCCCAGACATCCCTCATGAAAAACATCCATGGTAATCTATGATACATTTTAGAGGGATACAAATATCTCAGAAAAACGATCAACTATAATATATTATAGTGACACCATAGGAGATAAAGCATGTCCATAAAGTATGATAAGGCCACTATAACCTCACTATTGAGTACCACAGACACTTTAATTCCCTGTAGGAATATTATAGTTATAGGACTAATAGGATTACACCATAGGAGATAAAAAATACCATAAAGTATGATAAGGTCACTATAAATTCTCTGTTGAGTACCGTAGACACACGAGTCTCTATGGGAATATATATTTCATCAGGGAGTCAGCCGTCCCAAGTGAAGGATGTCTCGTATAAGTGCAAAAATTAGATTTGCGAATTGAGATAATACGATCTAACTACAGGACATTTACTCTTTAGCCTAAGCAGACCTTGACTTACCCGTATCTGTCGTAGGGATACTGTCCGAATGTGTATTCATAGGGGTAGTAGGCAGGAGTTTGAGATGTCCCCATATGCACAGACGCAGCTCCGTCTTTGGGATCTAGTGGTCCCTGCAAATGAAACATGAGCAAATATGTCACATTAATAGGCCTAAACAAACAAAAACTATCAAAGTCTAACGGAAAATCACTATAATATTCCTATAGTATTCCTACAGGAACGTATAGTGTATCTGTAGTAGGCTACTAAATAATGAGTTTATAGTGAGCTTTTTGTACTTTGTATGGTATTTATATATATTATATATCTCCTGTGGTATCGCTATAATATCCCTATAATATTCTGGATAATGTATTATATTATGACCTAAAATGTATCATAGGATTACTATTGTTGGTTGTCATTATGAACAAACATTTCTACCCTCACATGCCCACCAACATCACTGACTGCTATACTGTACATACAATTTGTGCGTGCCTAATTGCACATTTTCTACTCCGTGTCTATCATTTGGAGCCACCGATTGACTGAATGCAAAATGATAACGAACTAAATGACAGATTTAAAATGTGAAACTCACCCTGGAGTAGAGGGCGGTGGCGTCGCCGGAGCAGGCGTTGTAATAGCCCTGGCTCTTCGGGTAAGGGCCGCTGTAGACCCCGATGCCGGTGCCAGGGGGGAGCTGGTGCCCCGGGGAGCGCAGCGCCGGGTGGGACGGAGGCGTTCCGTCGGACTCCAGACAACCGGCCAGGGAGCTTGGGCTCATCAGAAACTTTGGAGGAATTCACATCATTATCTTATTTTGTTCCATCACTTCTTCAGTGAGAGTTCTTCCCTCCCGCCCAAAAGCAAGCACAGAAATATGTGTATTAAGTTGTGCACACTGCAAAAATATTTATCTTAAGTCTTTAGTCTAGTGCTGGGTCTTAAAATCATGTTTTACTTAAAACAAGTGAATGATTTCACTTGTTTCCAATACAAATCAACTTGTATCGAGAATTCTCTTGAATCAAGCGACATTATTTTGATACTAGTGGAGTGATCTGCCTTATTGTGTCTTGTTATTAAGATTATTATTAAGATATTGACACTTGTTTCAAGAAAACATTTGAAGCGATTTAATTTATTTTTAACTATCTCACCTAGTTGACTTTCTGACTTGTTTTAAAGAAAGCAATTGTAAGACTCAGCTGTAAACTAAATTACTTGTTAAAAAGGATATTTTTGCAGCGTGGTTAATAATCCAACCTCGTGGTCCAAAAGATAATAATAATATTTAACAATGTAAATATTGAACCTACCTGCGGCGTGGTGGAGTAGGAGTATCCCAGCTGTGAATAAGCCATAGCTCAAATGAGATCAAAGAGGCAAAAGCAGGAGCGCAGACCCGGGGCGACATCCAACAGCATCCGTGCGTAAGGTAGAGTTTTGCCCCACTGACACTTCTTCAAATCTACTTTTCTAGCAAACTTGCCAATTCTTACGACTTGAACAGCAGCTTGTATCGCCTTATCCAATTGGGGGGCGCATAGAGTTGTAATACATTTACATTTACGCACCACTCACACATTTACGCACCACTTTGGGCAGCGGGTACGGGTGTCACAAAAAGTAACTTCCTGGCTCCCCTGCAGATCCCCCACGTTTATAGACACTGCAGCCTTGACAAAGCTCCTGCTATCATAAGACGCATCATACAGTCCAAAGCGAGAGAGAGTATGTGTGTGATCAAACCATGCGACTCCCTGTGATGCGCTCTTTGGTTTTAAGGCGCGTCTCTCTGACGTCAAGCTGGACTCAGTGTGTAGCCCACTGTTATCAAGATGAAGGAACTCACCTCATTAATTCCCTCCCAGTTTCTTTCAGCTCTTACCCGGGAAAGCAGCTCCACGCAAGCGCAAGTGCAAACCCCCAACAGTCCCCAGGCATAGGAAGTAATGAGAATGTGATCAATTCTCACCTCCAAATAAACACATACACACACATGCACGCATACACACCCCTACACACACGCGCTATGGCCAGAGGGGGGATCAGGAACGTGATGCGGTGACACCACATTGACACGAGATGATTGATGACTACAACTTGATATTAGCATAATCGTTTTGCCCTGTAGTTTAGATAACTTGTCACCACAGAGAAATCTCCCTGTCATCCACATATTCATGAGTAGGGAAATTGCAGGTCTCCTCCAAGCAAATTAATCAAACAATAAACATTCTTTTCAATCCCTTGAGTAAGCACCTTTACCAACTGAATGGCTTGTCATGTTTTTAATAACCAGTCTTAAGCTGCCCTGGTGAAGTGGAAACATTTCTCTCATTTCTTCTCAGTCCACCTGCATTTTCTTTTTTAGAAGCAGGGGATGATGCAGACTGGGAGGCAAGTGAAAGAGTGATGGAGAAGGACGAAAGAGGAGTTTGTGGTGTTAAAAGCAGATATTTCTCTTTGTCAGTTTTAGCAATAGTTTATGTCCCACCACAGCAAAAAAAGACAATATGAAGAAATTGTAGGGAGAAGATAATGTAAAGAAGGGTCAGAGAAAGAGAGGGAAGCAGTCATAGTGCAGGGAGTGGAGGGTGAGAACTAAATGAGGAGAAAGCCAAAGGAGAGAAGTTGTGGAGTGAGAGGAACATTGAAGGCAGAGATGGAGGAGAGTTGGGTCTGAAATGAAGAAATGGAATGCGGAGAGGAGGGAAAGCCTGGAGAGCGAGAGACACACTTGGGGGAGCGAGAGGCAATCGCCAATAGACAGGGGATCTGCAGTGGAGCGAGGGGATGCGGAGGGGTAAAAGGACAAAATATTCCCAGTGCACCCGGAGTGAGGCTGGAACAACAGAGCTGCATCACCAGAAAGCCTCTGCGGCCCCACCGGGGAGAAGGCATCTGTGTACCAGCGCTTGATTGACATTCCATTTGTCCCATGAAAGGTGCTCATATACTGAACACGGACTAACTGTCTCTCCCTCATCTGTGCTCAAAGCTCGGAAATGAAGTTCTCTCCCCGCGCCGGCGTTGCGCGTCTTCACACAAAACATGCGTCACTCAGAGAGAATGGCAATTTGTTTAGCCACTGACAATAAACATGGCTGCTTTTAATCTTGGCTTCATGTTGTTTATGGGTGGGGGGGGGACTTCTGAGGTATAGATGAATGAACAGACAATGCAGTGAGGGAGTATAGGCAGTTTGGGGTTCACCTTCCCAAGCTTTTGTTACCTTCTGGTACACAAAGAATCCATATGCATGCATGGAGGTGCATAGATGATATTATTTCCCTCTTTTTAATATTCAATGGCCTACTTATATATTAATATATGATGTGTTTATATATTTATGCCATTCCTCCAGTATATATTTCTTAAGGCGCTGCGTTCGTTAGACCGTGATTATATCTTTCTGATCCCGCTCCCCTCACATCAATCATTCATTCATGATGCTCCACGAAAAAAAAAAAAAAAAAAAGCAAACACATTCTTATTTTCTCCTCCCTGCATCCAGCATCCAGCCCTAGCTATTATGCAGTAGGTGGGGCATGGGGGTTAATGATAGAAGCGTGTTAATGTGAGAGGAAGAGGGTTAGGCGCTGCGGAGAGCGTGTGCAAAAAGAGGGCCGAACAACTCCAATCACAAGTTCCTTCAATCACGGTGCGGTGCATTTGAATATTTTCTACCTGAAAGTCTGGAAACTATGCAATTTTAATCGCTGTTTAACATGTAGATGCTTTTTGAGCCACTTCCATCTTGGTTTTTAGCTATTTCCGCATCTCGGCGGATGGGGTTGGGGGGGGGCTAAATTGAATTTGGAAAGCTTTTAACAACCTGGGTGAAAACATGGCTTTATTGTTTCTTATGAAGCCTCATTTAGAGTGAGATGATGGCACTCAGAGTGGAGAGGAAATAATTCATTTTTGGTGAAAATCTGACGACCCTGTCTGACAATGCAAAGATGAGAAAATGTATATTCTTTGGATAGTATTTGTATAAAATTAGATACTCCTTCT
Source organism: Centroberyx gerrardi (assembly GCF_048128805.1). Classification (NCBI taxonomy): domain Eukaryota; kingdom Metazoa; phylum Chordata; class Actinopteri; order Beryciformes; family Berycidae; genus Centroberyx; species Centroberyx gerrardi. Next base: position 7,158,507 of record NC_136015.1, read on the forward strand.
GAAACTTGGTCAAACCAGAAATCTTTGGGTCTTCTGAACTGAAGTGAACCAAAGTGAGGAGAAAAGACTACCTCTATAGCCATCAGACAAATGCAACACCGGGCAGAGTAACTAGGGTAACATGAGAGGAGAGAGGATGTTCAGAGAGGAATGGAAGGAGCAGAAGAGGAGGACAGAGGAGGACAAGTAATAAATGGATCATGAGAGGAAAAGGGAAGAAAAAAAAATAGCCCCATTCTTTCCACCGCAAGACAAGGCCTACGGTGTCGGCCTCTTGTTCGACACAATAGCGCCGGCCGAGTACAAGTGCGAACCGGGCTTTGGTCTGATCCACAAACAAGGCTGCCGACGCCGAGTACCTGTCTGACCGCTGAGCTCCGGCCCGGCTATCTGCTGCTGCTCTGCTCTCGTCTAATAAGAGCCTCATGGAAGAACCGGGGCTGCTGAGCTGAGAGCGCAGGATACTATAAATGCCCTGGTCTTTCTCATCAATGATGTAGGATACGGGAACAGAGACATGCTAACCCTCTTAGCCACTGTGTAGTGTGTGTGTGTGTGTGTGTGTGTGTGTGTGTGAAAGAGATGGACAGACAGACAGGAAGAGAGAGAGAGAGAGAGACAGGTCTAGGTATTGGCTAAGGGTACTGGCAGCTCTTTGGAGTGTGTATACAGTATGTGCTGATTCCCTGGGAGGCCAGCCGTATTCCTCCCTATCACTTCCACTTCATTACTCTGGGAGCGGACATATACATTATTCAGCCCTTCGAGCCTCGGTCCACAGGGAGCGATACAGCCTTTAACACACACTTTAACCCACCTTAACTCTCCCCGCTGATACTGTCTCCACCCTATCTGTTTATTTGTCCATCCATCTCTCTTCCTCCGGCTTGATTTCTCCATCCCTAAGCTCTCTATGACCACCTCTTCTTCTCTTATTTTCACCATGTGATTCAGGCTGTATCTCGTTTATAGCGTCTCTGTCTGTCATTGACTTTCTGCTAATTTACTCTTTAACTCTCTCTTTAGTCACTATTGAAAGATAGACACTTTTTTTGAAAGATAACCAAGGATCAAACCCCAGAGTCGTTTCCAATTGCTCATCAAGGGAATGCAATAGGCTAAATCCATTTGTAACTAGAAAAGTAAGCATCCGCATTTGATTTGAGAGCAATGCACCAGTGGCCACTTTGTATTCGCAGATCTGGGAATACCACAGAAAAGGGGACCGGGCCCCACGCTTCTCCCCAGCGCTTCAGATGAGAACTGCAGTGCCACTGGCTAGACCTCAGGCGCCATCCTCTGGTGTTTCAGAGAACTACAACATGAATGCGGTGGTGGTGGTGGCGGTGGTGTGTGTGTGTGTGGGTGTGTATGCGGTTTAGCCTCAGGGCGCAGTGGACTCAGCTTGCGATTGTGGTGGACTGGGGGTGGGAAGGTCACCCACAATTTTGTGACTGACCAAAGACAGCACAGTAGATCTGCTTGTCTGCATGTATGCGTGTGTGTGTGTGGGTGTGTGTGTGTGTGTGTGTGTGTGTTTGTGTGTGTGTGTCATTGCAGATGTCATCTTATATCCTTGGCTGGACCTCCCAAGACTTTCGGCCACCAGCAGAGTCCACTTCACCACCCTGCATCCTACTGAGTTCACACCCTTAAAATCACAGAGATTGAGTGCTGGTATTGTTAATTTAGTCTTTTTTCCTCTTAATACTTCTATTGATATCAGGCAAGACAACTGAGTGTAACTTTCTATATGGATTACAATATGCTTCTTTCCTCCTGCTGCGGCTCTTTTTCTCTCTAACACTGATCTGAGTGCAATCCAAGGTCAGGGATGAGCCAATAATCACAAGAAATGACAAATTGTCACAGAAACAACTCCCTGTTTCACGGAGAAACGAGTATGAATTGACTTTATCTCCATTCTCCAGAGATCATCTGTTTTGTCCCTTTTCCAACAAATACTACTTGTCTGATCTCCTGGTTCCACGTCTAGAAAGCCTCGCAGCTCCCAAGAGCCTCTCACTACGTGCCATGACTGATCGCGTATCATCAAACGCTTCCCCCCCCCCCCCCGCTAAGTATTAATCCACACCAAACGCTTAAAATCTCATGCTTTGTGGTCGGCGGAGTTGCATGTGATAGCAGTCGATTAAGTGCTTCTTTCTGGACATTCCCGGGAGAGGAGGAGCGGGGTAATAATTTCCTCAGATTGCTCCTGTGGGAATGAGGCTGGTGGTTTTCTATGTCCACTCCAATCACATCACTAATGGAGAGGCGAGTAAGCATCTGTGACAGTGGGAAACGGGATCTCTGCTCTGTGTGTATGTGTGCGTGTGTGTGTGTCCCTCGCAGATAAACAGTTGGCAGGTTTCCCCTTTCCCTCCTTTGCGCACGTGCACGAACACACACATACGCACACACACACACACGCACACACACACGTATCAGATCTGAGGGAGGGATGCAAGCTGGACAGGGTTAATATACTCCATTAAGCTCTATTACCCTAAACGACTTGGGCAGATGAATGAGGACTCACATTACTCTACATGTGTGTGTGTGTGTGAGAGAGAGAGAGAGAAAGAGAGAGTGAGAGACAGTGTGTGAGTGTGTGTGCACATGCATGCATGTCATTTGTAATTGCGCTGTAGAGATAAGCGACCCATGAGTCATTCATCATTATCAACAAAGTGAAAGACAGAGGGGGGGGGGATATTGCATTGAGGGATACTTTCTGTATTTACAGCTTAAATGTCACAATGCCGAGTTTTATTCACTAAAAAACTCAAGCCAGTGTTGATTTTCTTCTTCAGCTGCAAATAATGGCAAGTACAAATCAAAAAGATGCGGCTTTTGACGAGCACATCCCCTGCAACATTTCCCAGATATTCCACAAATCGAGGCGCAAATTACGGAAATCGCCAAGATAACAGATGAATTAATTTTGTGCAGCTTTATTTCTCCTCTTCCCCGTCCCTCTCTAATACAGCGGTGTGTTTCAATGGAGCGCTGGACAAAGACACAGTGAGTCCTCAGCCCCCTCGGGACTCTCACAGCGGTACACTAAGCTAAGTTGCTATGCTATAACGGAGCAGTGGATAAACATTGTTTCAAAATGGCTGAAAGGAGCCAGCGATGCGAACACTCAACCATGAACTCTCCCTCTCTCCTAATCTGGCTCTTATATTCTTCGCTCAGATTATTGCCATGAATGGGGCAGGGAACAAGAGAAAGGACTTATCACTCCCACCCTTTCATAGTATTTGTTGTGTGTATTTTCCCTGTATATTAAATTTGTCTCCTTTAAGGCATTGACAATGTTTGCTATTTGTCTGCAAGATACTCGCAGCTGCAAAACAACAATAAACGCAGGCTGAGAAGCAGCACTCGGTAAACTCGGCATTGTTGCGCTTGTTGAATTACCCATGAGTTTTGATACTTCCCTTTTGAATAAATGGTTTAGCACCACTAATCCCTATGGAGGAACAGTGAATGGCGTAAATTCCCTATGATATCTTGTCTAGGCTAAACATTTGCTCACTTACGTATACATTGGGTACAGAAAATTATTCTTTTGACAACATTACAACAACAGATTTAACCCAGTGCCCCGCTTATCCTGCAATGACATGTATTAGTTTCATTGCATTGGGAGGTACATTTACATTTCAAATTACATCTCAGCAGTGGCAACGTGCACGCTCACACACACACACACACAAGAACACACGTACGCACACACACTCACACTCACACACACTGAGATCAGACAATCACTGTTTTGTTGGTAGCTTGTTCTTGAGCTCCGGCAGTAGAATGAACTGGAGTGACAAGTTCTCCGCTTTGCTCACTGCACTTTGCTCATTACTCACAGGGAATGCGTCAAAAAAATCATCCAATATTTACTTGCATGTTCATTATTATTTTTACAGAAACTTTTACGATGTGTCAGGCCTTTTTTTCCCCCACAAAGCCCTTAGAGGTCAAGCTCTCCTAAGCCTGTTTGGCAATCAAACACTGTCCCTCCCTAACTCTCACTTTCCCTCTTTCTCCACGCACACCTCTCCTTCCCTCTTTCTCTTCCGTTGGCCCTTTCTTGGCCTGGCCTTCCCCCCCTCCCTTTCTCTTCCCCTGCCCGCGTCTTTCTGTCCGACTGGCCCTCTCAGCGGGGCTATAGAGTCCTAACTTGTCTACATTTACCCCCTGGGTCGGCTGACCAATAGGGCCGTTGCATGGAGAGCGCCCCCCCCTCCTCCCTCTCTCTCCTCTAGGACTCCCCCATTCTCCCCGAGTCAGCTCACGCTCTCTGTTTTCATGACCTCTGACCCCAGGCCATGGCAACAGTGGCAGGAATGTCAGGAGTGATTGGCAGGATAAAGAGGACGGCCCCGCTCTCCTCCACAAGCGGATTTGAGACACTTTGAGGGGCGAACAATGGTGGATTTGGGCTTGATTGGATCACTGATGAGCTGATGACTGTCAAAAGAGCACGTCGTCTTTACATAAGCCTGATTATCTCTGCATGGCGGAGGAGCGGAGAGGGAGGAGGCGGGGTAAGGGTGGGTTGACGGTGGTGGCGGTGGTAGGGGGGGGGAGCGGCAGGGAGTTCGCCCCCCCGCAGGGTGCCTCTAAAGGGGATAGATCCACACACGAGGGCCAGGCTGTGGGGCCTGGACTTCTCTCATCCACTGGGGGCCTTTAACAAATCTATTCAGGCGACCGGGGGCCCTCACACATGTGGCTATAATCACAGGAGGACGGCTGAGGGTGGGAGTGTGTGGGGGGATGATGACACATGGAGGCAATCATTGTCCAAATTCTGACCGTCCCATCGAAAGAGAGAGAGGCACAGAGCGAGAGGGAGGGATATATATATACAGAGAGAGAGGTGCTGACAGAAAAGAGCAGTGGGACAGGCGAATCAAAGACAAATCCCCTCCATAATCTGTCTCTTTAATAGGGATTAGAACTCACCAAAGAGCCTATATCAGAATACCAAAGCGCCAATGAGGGCTCTATTCATGCTGAGAGTTTGAGGGGGTGATAGGACTTTAAAAACTCCGCAGAGAGGCGACGCTTGAGGAGCAGCTCATAATATCATTGAAAAGAATCAGGGATCGTGGGTTGTTTACCTTGCCTTTCCACTTTCCACTTTACTGTATTGGTTCTATTTTTGCGAGAGATGGAAAAGTTTTTGGACAGGTTGAGTGACGCGCAACCAACATAAAGCCCAAACTCCAAACTCTGAAGAAGTTTCTCCCTGCACCGGCCAGAAAGCGCTAATCATATTTTGGATGCGCTGGGTTTTGTTCCACTTTCGGTACAAAACATTTTTTTTGGACGCGCCGTATAACTGATAAAACAGCCATTTGATGTCATTCTGAGCACTATTATGCTAAGCTCACTGATATCCCACTTTGAAAGAATAACATATTGTTTGGGTACTTGGAAGAACAGTAGCGCTTTCTGGCTGGGATGAAGTGCAGAAAAAGTAAAGTGTGCGAGCGAGAGAAAGAGTGGCTGATATTCTCCTCAGCAGTGCTGATGGCAGTCTGTCAGAGTTGGCAGAGGAAGTGAAAATGGCCTCAAGTGCCTGGCTCTCTTCCACGCTGTTCTCACATCAATGACAGCTCTCACTGCATCCCCTCTCTCTCTCTCTCTCTCTCTCTCTCTCCCCCTCTATCTCTGTCTCACTCACTCTTTCTCTCTCTCTCATTTACTCTCTTTGGACTTTAGTTTGCCGTCTCTATCTCTTGCTTTCTCACTCGTTCTCTCTCCCTGGAAGCATGTGTGGGCGGGTGGATGCTTGGATGGATGGATGGATAGCTAGATAGATAGATAGATGGATGGGTGGATGGGGGAAGACAGACTTTTAGGTGAGGAGAGGACTGGCAGCATCTGGAAACACCACTCAAGTCACGACTCCAGGATTTTTCCACACCTTATACACTCACATCAGATTATTTGTGGTTATTTATAGGCAAGTGGAGAAGGTTAGTGAATGCAAGTAGTGAAGGGTGCGAATTTAACTGACACAGTGATGCAGTGGTAAATAAAAAGTTGGGTAAACTACAACCTCCAGGTGATAACTATAAGGCAAACAACCAGCAATCCTAAAATATCCAAAAATCCAAAAATCAATTATATTTTCAGAAAAGCAGTAAGTAAAAGCAGTTTTTCCTTATAAGATGCTATTCTCATGTAATTTACACCAGTTTGATACTACAGAATAATGTACGCTATTAATTCAGGTCGTAAACATTTATGTCAGGCTAAAAATGTGGGTGAAGTTAGAGGTTATACTGATTTTTTAAAATGCTGATTTGGAAAATAATGTGGCCAACTGTTGAAGCAGATTATAGCCTAACATATTTACACAGAGAGGTGGCAGCATTGAGTCATGTCTCCAGGTCCATAAACTTGGTGCATGGCTCTAATTCTCTCAGTGAGTGTGCTGTATGATGCCTGCTGGCACAGATAGTGCAGGACCATGCACAGATTATCCTGCTAGGGGCCCCGGGGCAAACATGTCCTATGGGCCCCCCCCCCCCCCTCGCACCGCCATCTATCACCATTTGACCCTGTGCTGCACTGTAGTGTCCAGTAGTGTGTTGCAATTTACTGTACTGTGCAATCTGCCTAGTCAAGTCCACACCCACACAAGTGTCCATCCCATCAGATAGGTTAGGCAAACAATACTAAAAAATTGCTCGATATAGAACTATCGAAGATAGCTGAGATAGTGTGCAAATATGTGTGAGAGCAAATTTACAATTAAATCACGAATTTATCTTTACATCGACCCGAGGCTTTCGGGGCCCCCTGACAGTCCTGGGACCCCGGATCATGTGCCATGCGCGCCCCGTTGGTAGTCCAAGCATGTATAGAGCCACCTCTTTGAGATATTTCCCACTATCAACAGTACTCAGACTCCCTCCCCCTCTCTCTCTCTACCCCCTGTCTTTGGGCTTGTGAAGGTAAAGGATGGCTTGGAGTGACATTGCCCCCCCCCCCCCCCTCTCTCTCTCTCTCCCCTCTCCTCTTCTCTCCTCCTCCTCTCTACCCCCCTGAGCTGCTGCCCCCATACTGGCTGCTGGCCTTTCCTGCCGTCTGATCCATATTTCAGAGGCGGCAGTGGTGGCACTGAGGGGGTATAATCCAACATTAAAGCGAGAAGGCCGGGCTGAAAGCACAGGCACAGGTTCACAAGGTTCGCCTAACTGGGCTGGAAATCTTCAATTTCAATTTCCGCAGCGCTTGCAGTGGCTTCCAAGGCGTCGGCATAAGTCAGAAATTTTTGGCGAGGGTGCAGATTTCAACGCGGGTGAGGCTTTCTCTTTGCAGAACAGGCCGACACTGCATGGCTTGGCTGGCAAGGAAAATGTGAAATAGGCTACACCCAGTGATGTAGCGGTAAATAAAAAGGTGGGTAAACTGTGGCCTCCAGTCTGTGATCATCATGAGGCAAACAGCCACCAACATACACAGAAATAAATTATATTTTTATATATAAATCTGAGTATCAAATTGTGCTTTTTTCACTTAAAATTCCATATCTTCTGCTAAAAGTGAAAAGAGAATTTCCATATGGGGGTCAATTAAGTATTACATTATAACATAGCCTACATCATTTTAATTACTATGATGTATACTGTGAATTAACATCATAAAGATTTTTGTCAGCCCTAAAAAGGAGGGTAAATTCTAAATATAAAGTTGGGTAAACTGGGTTTAAGTGGGTTCACCCTCCACTGCATCCCTGTCCAACCCATTTTCCTTGATTTGCATCCCATCTTTAACAGAATAGATCATTCATATTTGCTCACTTTGATGATGCACCAAACCTAAATTAGATAGAGGGAAGGAGTCTTTAAAAATAAATGACTACAATGACATTTATTTAGTTCCCAAAAAATATATTCTTTAGAGACAAATTCGTATCCTGTATTTACAATTTTCGATATGTTTCCATTCACAATAGAAGAGGGACAAAAAAACAAAACATAAAACATAAATGGGAGATACAAGCAAATCTGTGACCAAAAAACATCTCTTTTGCATGTATAAGCTAAACAGTAATACGCTATGACAGGTTGCCCTATCAAAAAATAGCCTTCATTAAATTGTTCTCCGTTAAATAAAATTATTCCTTTGTTTTTGTTTTTTTTTCCTTTGCCTTCTCATAATGTCGATGTCAGAACTCGCTGTGCTGCTGTCCCATGGTGAGGTCTAGGTTTGACAGGGAGGAGAGGAGGAGAGAAAAGAAGAAAAAGAAAAACATAAGTCAGAGATGAAATGAGTGTAACAGTGAATACTCTATTTCCTCCAATGATATTGAGTGATTTATTGGGTCAATAAAAAGATGGGTAAACTGCTTCCAGTCTGTGATCACCAAACAACCCCAGTATAAACAAAAATCAATTAAATTGTCAGAAAAGCATTAATTTATGCCTTCTCCCTTAAAAAAACCCTATTCTCATATAACTTACACCAGTCTGATGCTACTTATTAATATGTATACTATGAATTTAGTACTTAAAGATTTACATAAGCCCTAAAAAAGATGGGCAAACTCTATTCTTGCAAATAAAAAGGTGGATAAAGTGAGTTTTGGTGGTTTTACCCTTCACTACATAGCTGATATTGCTATCAGCATTTTCCTTAACATATGTGCATTGACTGAGGGGGCGTGAATAAATGGCGGTAGATTATTTAAATGACATAGGTGGCGATAACTCAGTGTTGGGGGGGCCCCCGTAGGACATATGAGACTGTGCCTGGCGAGGCGTTAAAGTGGGGATTCAATCACTTGAGATGATTTATGTGCGAGGTCCCCCCTTCCACCCAGTCAGGTGTAACAGTGTTTACCTCAGCTTTAAGCTTCATTTAGCAGAGGATATATGAAAAGAAAATGAGGCTGATAATGTCATAATGTCAGAGCGAGTTGAAATGCATTAAGTTACCTGTCAGTGATCAGCTGAAATGAGGACTTGGGGGAATCGGGCCTGTGGTCGCTCTCCTCGTCTATAAAAAGAAACAATGCAATAAATTATTTTAACTGCTTATATCAGTTAGGATTTTGTTTTCAATTACATTATTTTAAAAGATACTCACACATTTCAGTTGATAATTATTCTGAATACTTATAATTTTTTGCAGTTTATTACAGCATATTGGAGGAATTGTTATTGCCATATCAAAGTAACACTTGTATCATTAATGAGGCCTATTCTGGCAACCAATAATCCAAAAAATAATTCGCGCAGGCCCTCCAATAGTCCATACAACCTACCATCTCGCTTTGGACTGAAGCTCCCCGACGACTCTAAATCGCTGTCATCCTCCGTCCCCGAGGCGCCCGGGCCCGCCGCCGCCGCTCGCGCGTCATGACGCGCCGCCGGTGCGCCGTGGAGAGGCAGGTGTCCGGCCGGGGCCCCTCCGAGGAGCGACCGCATGTTCAAAAGAGAGTTGGCGTTCAGAAAAGCCGCGTTGGCCCAGTTGTGCAGCTTGCCAATCTGGCACGTATATATCCCATGACCCGGGAGTAAAGCCGGATGGCCGGCGGAGGCCAAAGCCGGGTGGTGCGCGTGGGCCGCGGGGGAAGGTTTGTGAGAGCTGTCCGGGGCCGTGGCGGTCTCAGCCAGGGACCAGATTTTGGGCTTGCTCTGCGCGGGTCTCTGGCACTCCTGTCTACTGGGAGAATGATCCACAGCGAGTTTCACAACAGGCGCCTTTATCAGAGAAATAGCCCCCTCCGCTGCTCGCAGGCCCTCCACAGAAAGCGTCCTGCCGCTCTCCGAGCTCTTCGGCTCCGAGGCCTCTCTGGCGGCCAGGCCCGCCTCTGCCTCTCCCTCTCCCTTCCCAGAGCCCTGCTCCCCCGCGCGCTGCTCCTCGGGCCTCTCGATATCGACGGTTTCCAAATCGATCTCCTCCTCTTCGTCTTCGTCGTCGCTCCCGTTCTTGCCGTGCTCGTCCTCGTTGTCGCTGCTGAAGATCCGCCCGTCCCGGTCCTCGGCGCTGCGGCCCCAGGTCACCTTGTTCTCCTTCTTCAGCCGCCTGCGGGCGTTGGCGAACCACGTAGACACCTGGAATGAAGAAGACGGGATTTGTTTTACACCTTATATATCAGAATAAAATCAGTGACCCCTGTAAATAAGCGACTGAAGTTGACATGTCCCAAAACTATGATTGTTTAAAACTATGATAGATTTTCAGAAGCGAAATGGCAGAAAAGTTTTCTTTCTCTTGGTGGAATTCCTGCCACTTTTATTTTATTAACTAAGAGTATGACAAGAACACTGAACATCAATGCTGCTTGGTTCCCTGATCATTCACATGAGAGGGAACTCAGTTATCCTGATTTTTGAAGGTATAAGAAAGGGTGCAATATCACCAATTTGTGTGTGTGTGTGTGTGTGTGTGTAGGGGGTAACGTAACGAGTAGTGTAACGAATTACTGATCCCAGGGAGTAATAAGTAAAGTTATGACACAACTTTTCAAACGAGTAATGAATAATTCACTACTTTTTTTTTTAAGCTAGGGTCCCAACATAAGGAGAGACTGATGCCCACCCAGGAGTGGCGTTGCTGTTGTTATTGGTGGTGTGTGTGTGTGTGTGTGTGTGTGTGTGTGTGTGTGTGTGTGTGTGTGTGTGTGTGTGTGGAGGGGGGGTGGGGTGGGGGTGGGGGGGTGGGGGGGATACTCCAGGGACCCTGAATTATTCCTAATAAGTCATGCCATTAGGCTATTTTAAAATGCGTAATGTTACTTGTTTCGGAGTAATCAGCCCATCGCTGTTAGCAAGGGGAAACAGCTTAGCATTCCCACCTGTGTGAGTGTCATTTTGGTGATGATGGCCAGCATGATCTTCTCTCCTTTGGTGGGATAGGGGTTCTTCTGGTGCTCCTGCAGCCAGGCCTTCAGAGTGCTGGTGGTCTCCCGGGTGGCCGTCTTGGCCCTCGACGGGTCCCCGTACGGATACTGGCCGTACGGGTAGAAGCCTTGAGCGGCGTGGACAGGCAGAGCGGCCGGGTGGGCCCCCGGGCTGTCCTTCAGGTCATACTGGGAGCCCTGAGGTGTTGGAGAGAAAGGTGGCAACTTGTTGAGCGACCTGTCCTTAAAATGTACTCTCTCTCTCTCTTCAAGTTCACAGCATACGTAAATTAATTACTTTTTAATTAGGATTTTATTTGTACAGTTTAAACAAAAAGTTTTAAAAAGTTTTAAAATATCCTTAAATTTGATTTTGCACCAACTATACGGGGCAGCCTAAATTTAATATATCCTGAATTAACAATAGATAATTATTCTTTTCTTTTTTGAAGCGCTCATCAGGTTATTTTAATTTTGCGGTCTTTCCACTACCTTAATAAACATCTTCTTTTTCTGAATCTCTAAATAAAAACGCCCCTTTATGTTTTTTTTCTCTCTTTTAGAAAGGCTGATATTCCATAGTTTTTCCACAACATATAGTGGATAAAGTTTAGATTATCACTGCATTGTTTATATTTGTTTGTTTGTTTTGAGATGTCCGCGATTTATTTTCCAAAGTCTTGTAGCAAAAAACTGAACCCACATTTGCATGTAAAATTAAATGTTATATTTGTTAATCAAATGATTTAGGCTATCATATGCTTATTTTATGTAATATCGGCTCATCTGAATTTGACATATGAATTGCAAGTGTGAAGATTTTGCAAAGTAGCCTCAATGCACTAAATTTAGGTTTAATTAGCAGTTTAACATACATGTTAACGTCAATGATTGGTATGATTTTGAAAATTAGATTTACTGAGGATAAAAAACTACAAATGCTTAAATTGGAAAATGAATGACTGAATGAATGAATGTAAGTTAAAAAAATCAAAATCATTTGCATTGCATGATTGCGAAGTAGTTTATCAATACAAGAGAATAAACCACAACAAAATGAATATCATCGAACACCTCGTCTCGTTCAACCATGGACGCACAACTGAGTCTCAACAAGGCTAAACTCTCACCATTTGGGATATGAGGGCGAGGTCTGTGGCTCCGCTGTACGGCAGAAAGGCACTGTAGTTGTGAGCCGCCCATGGGCTCCCGTACATCCCCAGCATGGAGCCGACAGCGGCGGCGGTAGCGGACGAGCTCACGCCGCCGTCGGTGCCTCCTTCCCGGGCAGAGGCCGGCCGCTCGCCCCCGTACACCTCGTGGGAGGCACTTAGGAACTGGGGGTATCCCAGCTGAGGGAAAGACATGTCCGGAGACGCGTAAATCTCTCTCAAAGTCAAAGTCACACAACAACAAGAGGAGGCAGCAAAAAAAGAGAAAGTAGCAATTCCCAGAAAGAAGAAGAAGATGAAGGGGGTGTCTAAATCACCACAGCCCCCCCTGAGTCTGTCAGCTTCCACTTCCACCGACCCGTAGTCCTCTCAGAGCCGCAGTTTGGCACCTTGAGTGCGGAGTGATGCGTCTGTCTGGCCGCAGGAGCTTCTGGATGTGGAGCTGACTGACTGATTGGCAGCCTACTTAAGCACCAAGCTCCTCCTATGCCCGGGGCAGGCGATTAGTGCATTGGTTAGGTCGTGTGTGTGTGTGTGTGTGTTGTGTGTGTGTGTGTGTGTGTGTGTGTGTGTGTGTGTGATCTAATTTCTGCCCTGCAATATTCACCATGTCTGTACAGAGATACAGAACAGGAACCTGTGAAAGACAGCGATTCTCACTGTTAAGTGTGTGTGTGCGCGCGCGCGCGTGAACTGTATATTCCACCTGCCTTTTTGTGGTCAATACTCTGTATGACTTTATTTAGCAAAATCCACCATCTCTGTCCTAAAGTAACAGGGATGACAGGATATCCATTGTCATTTTTCTTTATTTTTTTTTTTTTGACAGTCCAGTTCTGTCGTTAGAATACAGAAAAAAATCTCAGACTAAAGGCAGAAAATTATATAATAATAATATTCATATTCATATTTAAAATAGGCTAATAATAATAATAATAAAAGAGGAGGGGGGAAAGGGAATTCCATATTAACAACTGTTGTAACTTGGATGAACACATATATTTTGGACCTTTCTCATTGGGAAATGTTTCAAAAATGTTTCTTTCCTGGGTTTGACAACTGATCCGGAGGATACAGGGCGGACATACTGGCCAGCAGATGGGCCGGGAGGCATCGATATGCTCGGCCAGATCCGAGCGGAATGTCCGTGATTATCGACGGAAGTCAGTGGAGCATATTTTCAGACTGAAGATAAAGGAGCCTGGAGATAATGAGCGAGATTGACGAGGATAAGAGATAGCAAAGATATGTCACACGCAGGACCTGTCGACTGGAAAATGACAGATGTTTGCTGAGAAGAATGGACTACTGTATTGAAATTATAGGCCTATAGGCTGAAAGTATTTAAAAAACAATTATGGAAGAGTGTACATTTTCTAATGATAGAATAATGGCGCATGTGCATTTGAATATGGGATGCAAGTTAACTGCAAATATATTTAAAATATTTGAAACCTGTACAACAAATGGACTGCAGTCTGACTGCTTAATATGGAAGGATGCAGATTGATGTTTTTTCATTGATGAGGCTTAGCTATCAAAACAGCAACTCTAGTTCAATGTGCTCCTTTGAACACACACACACACACACACACACACACTCTCTCTCTCTCCACACACACACACACACACTTGGGCAGCGCTAATGAGGTTGAGCACCCTGCGCCCTGCTCAGTGGCCCTGTGGCCCTCCTGGGTTCCCTCAGAGGTTAGCTGTGTAATTACTCCATCCCCATAAATACAGATTCATCATTTCACACTGGAGCGCCTGATGAGCTTGGCTGAGCCTAGCTGGAGAGAGAGAGAGGGAGGGCAAGAGAGAGAGAGAGAGAGAGAGAGGAGAGAGAGGGAGGGCGGGAGGGAGATCTAATGATTTAATTACAGTGCTTAAAGCTCACTCTGGCTAAGTGATGGACCCTCTCTCTCTCTCTCTCTCTCTCTCTCTCTCTTTCACCGTTTTCTTCCCTCCTCAGCGCTGGCACCTAGGGCTTTACTCATGAATCTCAAAGCTGTTTTCTAAACACATATTATGACGAGCGGCGCTGCGTGTGTGTGTGTGTGTGTGTGTGTGTGTGTGTGTGTGTGGAGAGAGAGAGAGAGAGAGAGAGAGAGAGAAATGGATGCTTAATCTCCATGGCATTTTAAATGGCATTCATGGAGAGCGGCTCTATCCTCATTGCCAAGGTAAATGGAGCCAGGGGACTCTCCATTTCAGCTCGATAAAAGAGCAATGTTAAAGACCCTCACCATCCCTCTCTCTCTCTCTCTCTCTCTCTCTCCCTCTCTCTCTCTCCCTCCCTCTCTCTCTCCCTCTCTCTCGTTTCTCACTTAAAATTAATGTTTTTCTCATGACAGGGGAGGGAAACGAGACATATCCACCATCTAATAGGATAATATAGCCCCATCCACCCCCCCTCCTCCACCCCCCACCCCCCCTCTCTTCTCTCCCTGTCCTCCTCTCTCCCTCTCTCTCTCTCTCTCTCTCTCTCTCTCTGCCTTTGTAGCTCCCTGATTTCCATAGTGTCTCTGTGGAGAGGCAGTTAATGAATTCCTCTGAGCTGGAGAAAGGGGGAGAATGGTTTGGCGGTTTAGAGAGAGAAAGAGAGAGGGATAGGGGGAGGAAGGCTTTGAGCTATGCCATTCAACTTCACAGCCTCGGCCTGCTTGTGCATTCACCGTGTGTGTGTGTGTGTGCGAGTGTATGTGTGTGTGCACGCGTATGTGTGTGTGTGAGGAGTTGTGTGTCTTTTAACATGAACCTGCTAAGACTACCAAATATTTAGACTGGCCTCAGACCTCTTTTTATGGCGACGGTGGATTGAGGGATCTCAGGAGGCAGCTTGACTCTATTTGAATCCCATTCCCTGCTATTAGCCCGGCCCAGACAAAGGAATAACTTACCGCAGGAAACATTCAAATAAAGTCCCACAATCCACTTGCACTGGACATTTCCTCCTGGGTAATTTGCGGCGAGGTAAACGAAGAAAAGCTCAGGCGAGTCATGGCGGCGCTTTTTTTGTGCGCTCGCTAACGCTGCAACAAAGCAGGGATGATAGGAGTAATGCAATAATGATCTTGTAATTGGCTTATTTGGCATTCATTGCATTCACAAATGCCTCACTGCGAGACCTATGTTCTATTATATGTCAAAATTTGAATTTTCAACGGTGTTGGAGACATAAAATGTGAATGTTCACTAGAAAAATATATACTGAGTTAAAATCTTAATTGACTTAAAACAAGTGAAAAAAAATTGCCACTGGGGTGAGATATTTCCACTTTTTCCAATTATTTTTTTTCCAGAAACAAGTTTTAATATCTTGTGAAGCAAGGCAGAATACGGCAGGTGACTCCACTAATATCAAAAATGATGCTTGATTTAAGACAATTCGGGAAACAAGTTTATCTCACACCACTGGCAGATTTCTCACTTGTTTACATAGAGATAGAGATATTTTGAAGACTGATAAATTGTCTTTTGGGAGCGTTGTGATCAGAGCTTCCAAGATGCCTGAGATTCTGGAGGGAGCGGAGGGAAGGAAAGACAAGCGGGATAAAGATAGAGAATAACTTGTCTTCACCTACTTGACAGCGGAGATAAGCGTTGATAGATTCGGCACTGACCTGATGTTAAAACAGATGGATTGCTCTAATGCATACCAGATAAGCCTGCCAGCCTGAGGTAATGTCTTCAGTTACCCAAAGTTTTATGAACCCTCACGTCGAGCTCGAACTTATTTTCATCGATCAATAACACTTTTTCTAATCCGCGTCGCATCTGACATCCAGGACAGGAGATTCATTCACAGTCATAACGGCTTATATCACCTATCACATCAGTGGAAACTCCACCTAGAGGGAGAGCAAGCCCAGATGAAAGCCACTCGCCCTTTATTTCAGCGGAGATGGATACTGTTGGTTGAACATTTCGACCCAGAGGGGAAACGCCACACAAAGAGCCCATATCATTAGCAATTAGCGGGTGTGCCGGCGTTTGTTTGTTAATAGCTCCTTTAGAAGTCCAATGGGACTCATTTACAGTGGATGGGGCTGATAACAAACCCTGACCTCCGGCGAGGGTCACCACGAAGCGCTCAAAATGGCCGCGCCGCTCGCGAAATCCAACCGCGTCGCCTTTTATTCGCTGACCGCGGCTAAGCGCTGCCGTTAAATACAGTTCCGTCATTCCCCATAGAGAGCGCGATGAAAACAAGCGATGTTCAACAAGATCGCTGACTGAAAAAAAAGAGGTGAATTCCCACCTCCTCCTCTTTACAGAAAGGCTTAGCGGGGGGCTTTTCTCATGGCCAGGGATCTGATTGTTTTCTAAACGGATTATTAACTCTTTTGTTACAGTAGGGGTCACTTTAATGCTTCTTAGGGTCCATTAGCATTGCTTTAAAGAACACACACACACAGGCACACACACACACACACGCACACACACAGATTGCTGTGTTCTAGGCTTTGGCGTTTCTTGTCTTTGTTGTTCACAGTAGGAGGGGAATGATACCGTTATAATGCTGTTAAAGACAATACCTCAACTTTAAAGGGGGAGTGTGAGGGAAGGGATGTGTGTGTGTGACTGTGTGTGTGTGTGTGTGTGTTGTGATGAAAAGGTGCCCTTAGGAAGACCAGTAAGCTTAATGCAATAGTGCTGACTTCAATGGATACCTCAAAGAGAAGGAGCATTACACAGTCCTCTCCAGTGAAAATCCCCAACAAGTCCTCAGCTGAGAAAAGGATCAGCTCCATCTTCACTTCAGAATTACCTGCTATCACCAAGCCGGAGGAATGAGCACCAAATCGCCAACTTGTCACCTATGACAGATATTGTCTAATTGTTTCTTATTATTTACTTTCCATTAATCCGTTTGGAGTCTATACATTCAGACGTTATTGTCACAGCTTCAGTTACCCTTGGGAAAATCAAAGATACTCAATTCAGTTCCATGAGACAGGTCAAAGCATCGCCCCGCCACAAAGCACCGAGGTGTTTGCTCTTTGGCTCATATTGACCATATGAATGTGGCGCGGGTGGGGGGGGGGGGGCTCCAGAGACCCGGGGATCATGCCTGGGTGCCTCCCCCAGCTTTGAGCTCCTGTTCTGGGGGAGGGATAAAGAGGGTATCCCTTACAGGCCTGACCTCCAGCCACCCCCCTCCATCAGAGTGAGGGGTCAAAGGGCAGATCAATCGGCTCCCCACGGCCCACTGTCTGCAACAGGGCTTAATCACCTATTAACTACTAGTGGGAAAGAGAGAGAGAGATGGTGCGGGGCTTTAACATCGCGCTTTCATCTGGCTGAAACGGAGAGCTCCCGGCTCATATCGTATGATACTCTTATTGTTTGTTTCAAAAAGCTTCACACCAGATGTACCTTCTGGATCTCTTTGCCTGTTCGCCAAACTTCAGTATGACTTTGTACTTACAGCTAGGGTTAGGTGATATATCGATTTGCTGTAAGGCCAATATTGGCGATATGATGGAGGTGAGGATATGATTATACTCAATAGCTTCAGCCTGTAAAACCTGCAGTGAAGGAGCTGCTACCGGCTGGTTCATGCTTCATGCGTGGTTAGAGGTGTAGAAGCTGCATATGTGTCGTCCGTGTACCTCGGTGTTCATGCTTCTATCGCTTTTCATGACGACCGCGCGCCTGAAAACTTTGAGGAAGCACTTCAGTGGTGCTGTAGCTCTCCACATCCCCCATCAAGAAATAAAAGAATCCGCCTGGAATCGGCCAGTATTTCCGGTTCATCTTTGTACAGCCGTCTGTATTGTTTCAAATTCCAGGTGGTGCAAAACCTTGCGTACAATTCCAATGCATCCAATGTGTCGTTTTGTGTGCCCTCCGTCACGTCCATTTCTGCATGAGGCATGAACCAGCCTTAACCCACCTGAAAGAATTTCATTAGTAAGCTTTCAATGGAGCGTTTTAATGTCCCACGATGCCGTTTCAGCGGCTTTTCCACCCTGTCAAGAATACGATTCTGGGGAAAAAACGGAATTCTTGTATTTGTTTGGAATTTTTTCGCATGAAAATGGCCAAGACAAGGGAGCCACTAGCCATCCAAGAGAAGGAACAGATTAATATGCGCATTAATAATAGTAGGAGAACCACAGGAGCTCCTCATCCACCATTTTTCTAAAACAGTAGCAAGTGACTTCTTGTGTCACATCCCTTAAATGCAATACCCGGCCTTGCCTCACCTTTCTTGGACCGTCATGTCATGTGTGAACGCATTCCACATGGAAATTTTACAGATAGTCGGGGAAACCACTAGTGCTGCCAGAAAAGTTGACACAAACTCATGGGTTCTATGCGTGAGAGGGGCTTTAGATTACAGTTAGACCTAATGCATCTATTCAATCAAACACTTTGGGGTACACACCAAATCCTTGTCATTTCTTGGATTTATTGGCATGAAAACGATAAAATTAAAGTGAATATCAGCATAAAATATCGGCTATCGGCAGCATCTATCCACAAATATCAGCATTGAGATCCGCCTTCAGAAACCCATATTGGTCAAATCCCTGTTACAGCTGTCTGCACAGCCCTCGAATGAACTTGCGGTACAGTATAGGAAACAGATATGTGCACATGGGCCGACTGGAGAGATGTGCTGGCGTCAAGCTCTTTCTGTTATTTCAAGGCTGTGACCACGAGCCATTTGGGTGTGCTTCCCGATCTTAAGCTCTGTCAACTTCCTGTCAGAGCCTATACGCTCAGCTCACGGAGCTCCGCACTCCTCCACCCTGCAACCAGGTTCGTCTGCATGGCCCGGGGAAAAAACTCCAACCTCCAAAAAAAATATGACACTGTCAGGGGAACGCTGGCTGCACAATAAGAAACAGCCTGTCCATTGTTCAGACAGTATCTGATACTGATAGTGTTTTACCGAGGCATTAAGCCTGTAAGTAGACTAACCATACCGCCCTAATATCACGTGATTAGAAAAACATATTCATTGGAAAGTGTATTTACCGTTGACTGTTGCCAAAATAGACTATTTGAAGAAACACTACACGCTATTCAACATTTTCATATAAATACATTTCCATTTTGTTGCTCTCTAGCGCCGGCTGATAAAACACAATCCTGATTTAACCTATAGCCGGTTCATTTACTCTTCTAAACACCTGGTGTCTGGTAGGTCTTTGCTAGGAAAAATCCTCTGGCAGACAGAAAGTGATGCAAGGAAAAAGACGTCACAGTACTGGACACACTGTTTGATTGACAGGTGATCTCTGGGAAGTGCAAAAATCAGAATAAAAAAAAAAGCGATGAACTCATAGATTATCACTTTAAACATAACGTAACCGACAATTTTGACACTGGAATCATGTGAAATATACATAAGTGAAAAATGCTAAAAACATCAATATCAGTTCAAGTAGAAATACATGAATGAAAAGTAGGAGAATGCATGAACCTGGATCTACACGGTCAAGCCCAACAGAAGGCCACACCGTCACACATCCTCGCTAAGAGTCAACAGCAGAAAGTCCGTCTTGCCGGTGTGTGTCACGGCTTGGAGGAGCAACAGCGGAGGTGGGGAGCGTGCATTCCTCACAGCAGCTCCAGGCAGCTCGGCCAATTAGCGGCTGAGTGGTTTGTTTAAGTCCGAGCGATGATGAGATGTTGTGCTGGGAGGCGGCCCAGTTCATTAAGCACACCGTTGTCCCCGGTTTACTCAGCTTGCCGGCTTTAACAGCCTCTCAGCGCTTGTTTACCAGACGCAAATATGACAGACTGTATGTCTATTTGACCGTCTGTTTGTGTGTGTGTGCGGCGGTGGTGGTGGAGTGTGTGTAGGTGTGTGTGTGTGCGTGGCGGGGTGCATCTGTGAGTCTATGGTATGTATGCACTAGGGTTTGATCAATATGGGTTTTTGTAGGCCAATACCAATACTGATATTTTTGACGCTTTGAAGCTGCAGATATTGCAAATATTTTGTGCCGATATTCAGTATCTTTAAATTGGACTGTTTACATGTGGAAAAAAATCTCCAGAAATACAAATATTCAGTGTTTCTCCAAGAATGTTTTTCTTCTCAGAAACAGCATTTAGACCATCATGGGACACTAGAACTCTCCACTGAAACCCAGAATGATAATAATAACAAAACATATTCATATGTACTTGTGGAATCTGGGCAAAATGTGGCATTAGAATCAATTCAGGTGAAGGGCTTCTCATAGACAACGAGTGTAGTAATGATCAATTCTATAATAAATATGTAATCAAACAGACTCCATCATATCAGAAGTGGACTACACTGACTGGCTGATATCTGACCTTTAATAAAAGGCCAATATCGGCTCGATTGATCTAACTTTATCTACCCAACCTTATATCTCTTTACATTTATTGACCATTCGCTCCACATTAATGCCAGACAATCAACCCAACTCCTGCAGCCATTGAGCTCAAATCACCACCCAGCGGTCCAATAATCACTGCTAATCAATGTGACTAATGTCCCTTTTCACCACTTGGACAAATATTAGTCCAATGGCACCACTTAAACTGCAATTATACCTCCCCTCCCCTTTGTTTTCTTACTCAACACAGTGTATCAACCAAGCCAAATAAGCTACAATAAGACCAGAGGATATTGACCTAATGAGACCCAAGCCCTCTCTACTCTTACTGATAAAACAGAGTCAGGGTCCCCTGCTATACTCTCCATAAAGCAGACAAAGAGTGATTATGAATGACGGAGCGGAGGGAAAGAGTTGCCATGTGTCCTTTTCCTTTTTTTTGTCATCTTTTTTTCCCCCCCGTTATTTTCTAAGGGCGGTTTATTCAAGATGTCACAGCTGCATGCGTCTTAGTCGGAGCGTTCAGGAGGGTCATGGCTTTCTGACCGCATGTGTGTGTGTGTATGAGTGTGTGTGTGTGTGTGTGAGCAACTCCTAAGGCAGTAATGCAGTGGGCGATGACAGATCACTTCATTCACGCAAGGCGAGGGCAATTACTTCAACCATGACAGATTGCCTCAGCAGAACTCAGTTTAGGATAAAACCTCTCTCTCTCTCTCTCTCTCTCTCTCTCTCTCTCCCCATCTCTCTCTTTATATCTCTCTTGCCCTTCCTCTCCCTCCCGTTCAATAAGGAATCTTGCGGTTTTCGAAGCTAATGACTTCCTCCTTGCTGTTGCACCATTGTGTGTGTGTGTGTGTGTGTGTGTGTGTGTGCGTGTGTGTGAGCAGGGGGTGACAGTACCATCTGTCTGGCTGCTGTAGCCCTTGCCCCTGCCCAGCTGGTGGGCACTGAGTAATGGGAGAGGACTTCCTCATCTCGCCCCCCTGAGACACACAGACATTAGTATGCAACACCTACTGTCAGAGAGAGAGAGAGAGAGAGAGAGAGAGAGAGAGAGAGAGAGAGAGATTTGTGTTTGAGCATTGAAACCTGGGGAACTTGGAGTGTCAAGCGATGAGAACTGAGCGCTCCAAGTCTTAAAAAATTGGCATACACACCAACAATTTCTGTGTATGTGTATGTGTGTGTGTGCTTGCGAGTGACATTTTTGGGAATGAATATGTCAGAGTATACTAAAACGCAGAGAATGGGAGAGAAAGGGTGAGAGAAATGGAAAGAGAGTGTATGTAGTTCTATAATAAAGCAATTGACAATATTTTCATCAGATTTGATTATTATGATGGAAAGTCACATAAAATAGGGTCCAGGTCGAAAATGGACGGAATTACCCTTCAAGTTGAGCAGCTACTTTTTAGTCTTCATCATTTGACCAATTATTAAATTTTAGCTCAGTCCTCCAAATCACAAAGAAATGACTTCTAAATATAGTATTCTTTCAAAACTTTCACCGCCAAATTTATTATAAAGTTGCATATATTACATGATCAAATCTTTATAGGCTTTCAATGGGCAAAACATGGTGGATTTTTTCACTTTTCACAGGTTAGAGAAGCAGGCTTGTGGCAGGAACGTCGGCAGTTCGAATCCCTGGATTGGCTGGGAAAATCTGGGTGGGAAAGTGAATAAGTAACACTCTTTCCCTCCTTCAACTACTACTACTGAGCTGCCCTTGAGCAAGGCACTGAACCCCCAGCTGCTCCAGTGAAGCTGCTCAGTGGCCGACAGTAGAAGCCTGTGGTTTTACTGGGAAGCTCCCACTGTCAGTCTGTGCCAGTGTGTGAACGTGAAGCAGGGTGTTGCAGAAAAAGAGCATGCATGCTCAGTTGACTTTCCCCGGATAAATAAAGGATAAAAAAAAAAATTGGAGGTGGAATTGAACTTGGTCACTTGGCGTTTGGCAGGAGCAGTTCGACTCCTCCAAGATGGCTGATTAATGGTGTGTCTTTATCCACATGCTGGCTTCAGGCACCGGGTTGGATCCACGGTGTATTGGCCCACCGAGTGTGATACTATCCCACACTGTGGCAAAAAATCTCGATCTGTCTCTCTCTGTTTCTCTCTCTCCCGCTCTATCCAGCTCTCTCCTCCCTCCCTTTGTGTCTCAGTATCTCTCTCTCTCGCTCTCTCTCACTCGCTCTCTCTCTCTCTGTTTCTTTCTCCTTTCAAGCGTGGAATCATTTAATTATCGCCTATAGCTCTTTTGGCAGGCTGTTGAATGCCCACCTCTCAAAGCCTGGAGGAAACAATTTAGCCTGGGATATCACACACACACACACACACACACACACACACACGCACACACACACACATATGCACACGCACACACACGTACACTCACTCGCACACACTTCAAGGGGAGGATTTATTACAGCAGGTCCATCTGCAGTTCACAGAAATCCATCACCAATTCCAGATTGAGAAAATATTTCAGGGGGGGGAAAAAAAGATATTAGCCGGACCAAAAAATAGTTTGGGCATAGCTAGGATCCCGAAATACGACTAGCAGTTATGCATATGTCCTGACTGTATTTCTCAGAGATAAGGTTAGTGTTTGAGGTGGTGTGTGTGTGTGTGTGTGTGTGTGTGACCACTGCCTGTGTGAGGTAATGATTAAATGTCGTAAAGCATTTAGAGCATTTAACTGCCCATTATGGGAACAGTAGGAGGTGATTCATTTAGGACTCTCTCTCTCTCTCTCCCTCTTCTCTCTCTCTCTCTCTCTCTCTCTCTCTCTCTCTCTCTCTCTCTCTGTGTTTGTGTGTGTGTGTGTGTGTGTGTGTGTGTTTGTGCATTTGGACCCCTATGGGATGAAGAAACCTCTTCACCCATTCCTATAGAGCTGGAGAAGGCGAACAAAACAGAGCGAGAAAAAGAGAGGAGGGAAGACGGGAGAAGAGGGGAAAACAACTGGGATCCATTGAGGGGAAATTAATGGCCCATCTCGTATTGTCACCATTGTTATTGTATTAGGGGTCTGGAGGGAGGGGAACCTTTTAAAATGATGTCTGTTGAGAAAAGAGCACTAAAAGAGAAGACAAGGGGGACAGGGGGATGAAAGGGAGGAGAGGGGCGAAAGCAACGGCGGGCTGTAAATTTTCGACAGAGCTCTCAGTTCATTACAGGGTGATCAGAGACGGGGCCGGGCGAGACAAAGGGCCTCAGTGTTGTTAGCCAGCTCCGTCAGTGTTACACCAGGGTCAGCTCTTTAACTCATGGGCAATGAATAACTGGGCTTTCAGCACGGACAATGGCTGGCCAGCTTTCCCCAGCTCCGGGCAGGACCTGGCTATTGTCGAAGAGCTGAACCGGGGAAGTTACCAATCTGTAGGAACGCTGAGAAGTTAAACGACACGACGGATGAGTCGAGGGGAGGAATTGGAGAGATTTAAGGTGGGTGACTGCGTGTGTGTGTGTGTGTGTGTGTCTGTGCAAAACCTGGAGGTCAAGAGTACTCCGTCATCACCGTATCATTAAAGATTAAAGTGCGCAGTGGATATGGGGCCCACGAGAAAGAATCCAGTGGCCCGTCTGTGTGTGTCTGCCACTGTTTTCTCATGGGCCGCCGCTCAAAAAGCCGAACGCTCGGCCAAAATGAAACGAGGCAGTAGTAAACATGTCGTCTCCTACAAATGATGCAACCCCCCTGTAACAGATATGATCTGCAATTGTAGCGCCCCCTTCGGTCGGTCGGCGTCAAGTCAACTCAACTTTTTTATACGCCTCTTTAAACACAAAACCAGTCTCCTGAGTTCAGTTAGAAGATATTGTGTTTGATGGACAGATGAATGAACAAACAAAAAAAAGTTGAGCAGAGTTTTGTGTTCCTGGTAGCAGCAACAGCAGGTTGTTTGGAATAAATAGAAGAAGAGCTGGGTAGTTAGCATGAGCAGTGATAGCCACCATGGCTGAACAGACAAAGAACAGAGCGCCACCTACAGAAACTCAAACTGCAGCAACAGAAAATCCAAGGAGAAAGAAATAGATTAATCACTCAGTGCAGGGCAAGAGTGCTAACAGGGAAAATGATTGTCTTCGAGCCAAAATTAAAGTGAACATCGACATTGCTTGTTAGATCTGTTGCTAGCAAACTTTAGTGAGCCTAAGTCGGGAAGATTCCACTGTTTGATTGACAGGTGATCAGTCAGAAGTGCAGTGCAGAAACACCACAGCAACGAGCGCTTAGCACCAAAGATGTCACCAAAATACATAATTAGATTCAGTTTATCATAGACGTTTGGCAGTGAATGCCAGCTAGCTAGAAAACGCACAACAAGTTTGGGACTGGGCTAATGATGAGTGTACTTAGTACTTAGTGTAGTGATTTGCAAGTGTAAAACCACAAACTTTGCTGTAAGACAAAATAAATGTGTGGATATTGGTATTTATGATGATGTAAAAAGGCTGTTTGTCATGGCTCTTGCCATGACTCTAGTTTTCCTTGTGTTTCTCGTTGTTCCCTGCCCCCTGTGTGTCTCCGCCTCCCTGGTTTGTCTTTCTGTGTTTGTCTGTGTCTGTCGTGTGTGGCGTGGGCGTGGCTCCCTCTCCTTCCCAGCTCCTGGGCTCCTGAGTTGCCGACACACCTGAACCTCATCACTCATCACCTCCTGTATATCAACCCCGGCGTACCTACCAGTGGTCGCCAGATTGTTCCACCAACTCCGTGGTAGACACACTCTCGGTCGCTCTGCACTTTATGTCTGGACTTACCTTGTGTATCAAGTTCTGTTAATGTTGATCGTGTCTCTCCTGTGCCCAGGATTTCCTCCATGAGTCTCTCCACCTGCCCACGCCACATCTGCCAGCCACCCAGTTTTCCTGCCTGTCCGCCAGCTCGTTACACTCCAACCCGAGCTCCAGCCAGCCGTCTCGCTCGCCGGCTAACCCACCAGCTCGTCAGCTCGCCGGTCAGCCCAGCTCCGATCATCTTCCCTACTCCGGCTGCCTGCCTTCATCTCACCACTTCTAATTCCAACCTCCAATAAATCGCTTTTCCTTTTACATTTTGTCTGTGTCTGCATTTGGGTCCAAGAAGACAACCATTCCTAACACTGTTCAGATATTGTACCAAGCACTGTTTCATTCCATATTGCTGTGTAGTATATCTATTTGTTACCATAAGCTCATCATTTAATATCTCTAATATATAGAGGATCCAGACACCAGTTATCCTTGAAAAAGTCATATAATTTGTTTAGATTTTTTGGGTCACTTTGTAAGAGTGTCACTTTATTTAAACAATAGATATCTTATTTTGGAACAAAACTTTTAATAGGGGAGAGAATAAGGTTGATGAGAGCCAGTAATTATTACTAATGAGGGAGAATGTTAGAAAGGACAAACAAAGAAATCAAGACAACTTTCCCGTAGACAAAAAGACCAAAATGTCGATATATAATCCCATTTTTGTAAACAATTATCAGACAATGTATGTAAATCCCAAGAGTTTCAATTAACAAAATTTCTGCACGAACCATAAAAGAGAAATAAGGTCGAAGCATTGTCCTTGTTTTGTCTTGTTTGTATTTTTATTGATCCTTCTCCCAAACCGTGGATTTCATTTGGTTTTGGTCTGGTTGTACTCTCCAGAATAGTAGATCAAGCCGCCTATTCATGCCGCCATTGAACAATACTGTGCAGAATAATCAACTGCAAATTTCTGCTTGTTCAGAAAGTGCAGCAGTGTTGAAAGACTATAGGACAGGTGAAAGGTTTTGCTTGAAAACCTACTGAAATTCATTAAAATAGCAGCTAAACGGCGTATTTTGGGGCAGAATCCCAGTCAAGCCCCTCTTCAATATACAAAGCGCAGTCACAGGGTCTTTCAGCCCGTATTATGTTCTCTGCGGTGATGGATACCCATGTGCCGGTGAATAGCTGTCATTCATATGCTGATATTCATATCGGCAGTCAAGCAGCACCCACACACACATCCACACACACACACACACACATTTCCACATTGCCAGTACACCTCAATATATTGAGGGGAGGCATTTTTTACCCACAGGATTCAGAAATCAGCTACTCTTATACATAAAACCCTTAAACTGACTGCACACACTGCAAAAATATCCATCATAACAACTCATTTAATCCAGCACTGAGTCTTAAAATCGTATTTTTCTTGCAACAAGTGTAAAAATCTGCCAATAGGGTGAGATCATTTCACTTGTTTCCAATGCAAATCAACTTGTTTCAAGAATTTTCTTGAATCAAGTGTCATTTTCTTGATGCTTGTGGAGTGATCTGCCTTATTCTGCCTCGTCTTGAAATCAGGCCAATCAGTGTAATTTTTAAAACAGCAGAACATAGCAGCCAAATGCATCATCCGTCCAAGTTTTGTCAAAATCGGACCAGGGGTGTCTGAAATACCACCTGAAATTTGACTGAGATGTTTGACGGACCAACGGACACACACACACACACACACACACACACGCAATTACTTCACCCTCATTGGCAGAAGAAGAAAAGATTTTAAGACTCAAGTCTAGGCTAAATGACTTGTTAAGATGGATATTGCTTGCAGTATGCACACGCGCGCACACACACACACACACACACACACACACACTCAGAGCAGCTGTCAGAGGCAGGCAGGGTCAAACGGTGGTTAATTAGTCCCGTCACCTGTTCAGGTCATCACACCTTCAGCTCTGCTCGGCTGAATAATAATCCTGCAATATTAACACTGTCACGTCGGCCAGGCTGTGGGAGTGAACCTGTTGTTGATATTATACATTACACCCCGCTGTCTCGCCTCCCTGCCACTCTCTCCCTCTCTCTCTCTCTCTCTCTCTCTCTCTCTCTCTCTCTCTTCCTCTCTCTCTCCACTCTGCCTCCCCAGCTGACGGCAAGGCCACCAGAAACTGTCACTTAGCACTAATGACTGTTATAACGGCGTGTGTGACAGGTCTCTTCTCCCTCTCTGTCCCCGCAGCAGCAGCGCATGTGATTCGGCGGAGTCTCGGTCCCATCCGTCGCTGCTCCACGCAAATTATATCAAATATGAACCACTGCCGCAGTGGTCTGTCAAACTGTGAACCGGTTTGAAACACTCTCTCTGAAATGTGTCTCATTACCCCGATCTGTCTGCCGATTCCCAGCATTGTGCATTAATGATGTATTTAAAATATTCCCAGGTTGGGAAACGTGAGATTTCGGCATCAAAGAACCTGAGAGAGAGAGAGAGGGGGGGGGGGGGGCTGTTTTGTGTTTGTCTCTCTGGGTGGGTCTCTCTATATGGAAAAATGGGCAGGTGCTTCACGGACGGAGGGAAGAGTGGGAATACTTTCCCATCTGTCCGCTCCGTGGAGAGATAAGGGGACCGTCTTATTCCGAGGAGGAGCGCGGCGTCTCCCTGCACTGGGATCCTTTTAATGGGGCGGAAAACCTGCCTTCCTGCCCCGGAAAATCCACCTCGGAATTCCCACTTCCAACAGCCTGTGACTACCTGTCTTTCCAGAGCAGTTTTCCCATCGGCCCCTCGTCTTTCCCACATCCTGCTGGTGTCCTTATCGCCGCATCCTTTTGCTTATAGATGAGAAAAAAAGTAATTTATGTTAATATTTATTTTTATGCAGACAAATATCATAATAACTGTAGCCTCTGGATAGTTAGTTACACAGGCTGCTTTCACACAGGCAAGAATACACCAACACACACACACACACACTCGCACGCGCGCACACACACACACACACACACACACACACACACAAGGGGATAGAGGGCTGGATAAACGCCAGCCAAGCCTCATTAGCTTCTTGCTGCTTTTCTGGAAAGACAGGCAGACCGAGACAGGAGGGGGAGAGAGAGAGAGAGAGAGAGGGAGCGATGGTGGGGGGTGGGGGGTAGAAGGAGGGAGAGAGAGAGAGGGAGGGGAGGTTAGATAAGCAGAGGGGAGTTGAAAGAGAATGAGAGGAGGCAGAAGGAGAGGGGAAAGCAGGTTTACGAGGGGCGGCAGCGAGGCACGGCCCAGTATGGTGACCTGTTGGATTAAGACTATTAGAAACCCATCTGGGGCTGCTTGACCACTTCACTGCCGGATCCTCCCCCAGCAGCCGCTGCGCTGACCCCCACCGACACAATACACCCCTGGGACACACACACACATATACACATACACACACACCACCTCTGACAGGACAGATGAATAGCTTCATGTCAGTCCTGAAATGCTGCATATTACTATCCATGACAGATGGAGAGGTGACCCATAAGTCGTATATGACTCAATTTAATATTCCATACAGGAGAATCATATACTAAACTCTAAGCTATTATCATTTGTCACAAAACCACATCAACTCATATCATCTAAATTTCTGGGGACAGAATAGATCAGTTACCGAACATTGATGATTTAATTGAATTATGAATTATGAGACATAGGTCACCAAACTATCAGCTTAGAGGTTCTAAATACTCCCCTGATGTTAATTTATTTTAAGATTTGGCTTGTGAATTGATCTCTAGGGATTTTTGTTTGATCTTTGCTCTCCATTATAATAATAAAAACTACAAGATGAAATTTGGACTCCTGATTCTCATTTCCCATCCATCTTGCTATCCCGTTTTTTGGTTTCCTCTGCATCGCTGATGTGTATCCATTTTTGGGGCGGCCCCTTTGTTTTTTTCCGGTTTGAGTTTATATTCCGAGGCTGTAAATATTACTGCCGGCTTCAGTTTTAGTCGTGAAGAGACTCACTATATGAGATTATGAGCTGTGGAGCAGAAACCAGACAGACAAGCTCCCAGCTGAATCACTCCACATCAAACCCTTCAATCACTCACCATTTACTGGGCTAAGCACAGATGAGAGAGCTCCCCGCTGCTACACACACACACACACGCACGCACGCACACACACATTGGAGCGCAAAATTAGGAGCCCAAAAATACACTTGCACACACAGATACAGACATGCGCAGGCTAGCACATGCACACACACAATCAGACAATCTCACACACATTCTTACGCACACATGCATACACACATAAAAGCACAAAATCAGGAGTGCAAAACACACACGCACAGAGTTCAATATGTACTGTAGACATTATGTATTTATGCACAGCCAGACGCACACACACCAGCAGCCTTTTAAATATGCACTACGTCTTTGTTCTTTTGAAAAAAAATAGCGCACGCAAAAGAGAAATATTTATTAGGTTGATATCGCTGGTTGTGTGTGAAAGTGTAGACTGTATCAGTGAGAGCGTGTGTGTGTGTGTGCGCGCGTGTGTGTGTGTGTGCACGTGCCTGCGTCCCCAGCGTGTCACCATAGGGACGAGGTGATTAGTGATATCAACCCGGCCGTGCGAGCACATCATTACCATACCTCTCTCTCTCTCTCTCTCTCTCTCTCCCTCCTCCTCCTCCTCTCGTCTCATCTCATCTCATCTCTCTCTCTCTCTGGGGCGCGTTCGCTCCCAGCGCTCCTTAAGTGTTTTAACGTGTTAATAATCATTAGGCGCTGTGCAGTCAAGTGGGAGAGGAGGAGGGAGGGTGGGGAGGTAGGTGGGTGGGGAGGGAGGTAGGGGGGGGGGCGTAATGATTGGCTGACCTCTGACCTGTGACCCCCCACTCCCCACCCCCACCCACCCTCCCTCTGTGTTGAGTGGCTGGCCTCTCATCTCAGGGTCCATCAGGGACCTATTAAGGGCTGTCTCACACTCCGCCACCCCACTTAACTCTGCCTTGTCAATATGCTGCAGCATGTGTGTGAGGGACAGAGGGAGAGAGAGAGAGGAAAGAGAGAGAGAGAGAGAGAGACTGAGAGTTTGTGTTTATACTCTCCTCCCTGTCTAGCGAGCCTGTCTCCTCTCTCTCTCTCCCCCTCTCTCTCTCTCTCTCTCTCCCCCCTCCCCTTCCCCTCTCTCTGTCGATCACACTTATTTTTTCGCCTCATTTTCTGCCTCCCTCTCCCTCTCTCTTCCTCTGTCTCCCTCTCTCTCTCTCTCCCTCCCTCCCTCCCTCCGTCCCTCTCACTGCGTCTGTCTTTGGAGATGCTAATTCCTGGTCCGGGGAGACTAGATGAAACAGAGCTGAGTTTC
The DNA here is from genome assembly GCF_048128805.1 of Centroberyx gerrardi. Taxonomy (NCBI): domain Eukaryota; kingdom Metazoa; phylum Chordata; class Actinopteri; order Beryciformes; family Berycidae; genus Centroberyx; species Centroberyx gerrardi. Next base: position 7,189,008 of record NC_136015.1, read on the forward strand.
TCTCATTAGCTGACACAGATGCCGAGGCGTGTGGACCTGAATAACAACACTCTGGCAGGCTGCTGCCTCCTCTTCCCTTCCACATGCTCTGCCGCCGATCACACATTCCAGCCATATTCTCCACAAAGCTCCACTTTCTCTGCATGCGTGTGTGTGTGCATGTGTGTGTGTGTGTGTGTGTGTGGCAGTCTGTTTGCTCATCTGTATTGCAAGTTTTCTTGAAGAAGTTGCGTACGAAGTAATGTCATTTTTTAAAAGTCGGGGGATTGAAGTACTCACTTCGGGGAATCCAACTATCTATCTTATTTTATTTATTTTTATTTACAGGTGCTACATGCAGCATTTGAACATCAGTAATTCATTAACACATTCATTTTGCGCCATTAGTATAATTACCGTAAACAAACAAGAAGAAGAAGAAGATTGGCAGCTTCTGTTGGCCTCAACACTGCATTTTACACTGTGTGCCACTGGGTCGAATTTGGCGGGAAATTTACTGTACGTATTGCTTTAAGGCACAAAACAGGAAGAGGGCTTTTTTGCTAATGGCAGATGGTGGAACGAGTGAAAGGTCGATGGAAAAATAACTTCCAACATGTTTATCCTCTTCAGTAAAGCCAAAGAGAAAACCTCCTCTTTGCAACAGGAAGCAACAGGGTTTATGGGAAATGTAGTCTTAGCAGTAACAATACCACTGGTGTCAGATACAGGCTACCAGTCATCTCCACAATGGTCTCATTTGTTTACGGTAATTACACCAAGGTATCCCTATTAATCTGACAATGATATATTGATGTTTAAAAATTCTACAGAAAATCAGGTATCAGCCTGTCACTCCACCATATGATGGAGTTGATACAATTTTGGTTGAGATTCCACACAAGTATTCATGAATATGTTGTTATTTTTATTTCAGATGTCTCACCAGAGAAATCATTCCACTGTGGTGTGGGAGGACTTTACTAAAGTGAGTAAAGTATTACTCACTTTTTATTAATTGTGTCGTCAAACTTTCCTCTCCTTTTATGCTTTCGCTTGTTCCTTGTTTTCATGCTCTTTGTACAGCGCTTTGTAAACTTTGCTTTGAGATAAGTGCTATATAAATAAAGTTTATGATTATTATTATTATAACAGCTTCAGGGCTGTCAGTCTGTAAAACCTGCAATGAAACCCGCCTCACCCGGCCTTAAGGAGCCGCTAACCCAGCTAGAAGAATTTCATTAGTTTGGCTTTCAGTGGAGAGTTTTAGTGTCCCATGATGGTCTAGATGCTGCTTCAGAGGCTTTTCCACCCTGACAAGAATAGAATTCTGGGGGAAACACTGGGTTCTTGTCATTTTTTGGAAATTGTTGGAAATATTTGGGATGAAAATGGATTAACAAAATATCAATTTAATCCTAATAATGAACAGGGAATAAAGACAAACATAAAAGCTATAGACTAACCAAAACAACAATGTCCAAAAAATATATTCAGAGTCACACAGAAGAGAGACGAGTGAGAAATGAGAAGTTTCTGTAGAAGCGCTCCAACAGGCGGTAGTCCAGTCTCAAATCAGATCCACATGTCGGCCAGATGATGCTATCTGGCCTTTGGGGTTTTTGGGCTTCCCTGAGAGCCAGACATGACTTCACTGGCCAGTGTGTCATCATCACCATCACAGGACGTCCTATACCTGATCTCCACCTCTGATTTCCACCTCTCCCCTAAGGTCTCCCCTCTCACCTGCACGCCGCTTTGCATAAGTCAGCGCTCATTTATGGAAGCCCGGCTCCTACCGCCGCATCCCGGATCAAAGAATAATCTGCCTAGTGAATAGTGTAAATGTTAGTCTATTTTCACATTTACACACACGGCACAGCCCACACACACACACACAAGTCTTTAACCAAGAGATTGGTCTAAAGTGACAGTAATGTAATATTAATAGCCAGGGGGGATGACAGTCTGTCCCCATTGTGTTGATACCCGCAGGCTTGACAGAGCTTTGGTCACACATCCCACTGCTGTACATCTGCTTACACTGGTAGAATAAGTTCTGTCTGTCTCTTTCAATGTCCCTCTCTCTCTCTCTCTCTCTCTCTCTCTCTCTCTCTCTCTCTCTCTCTCTCCCTCCCTCCCTCTCTCAGATTTCTTATCTGCTAGTATATTCCTAAGGATATTTCAACATAATGAATGTTCATTTCAGTAACACTTTACTTCACAATTGCCTTATTCCAGCATAATAACCTGTATATTAACCTATGGAAAAATAAAAATCTCCCTAACACATATTGTACTTAAAAGGGTGGAAGAAGGGTTAGACCAATATATCCGTTTGCTAGTACATCAGGCCAGTATTGTCCTTTTATTAAATATTGGATATCGGTCACTGTCACTATCATCCACCAGCAATATAATGGAGGTTCCTCTTTGATCACGGCTACATGAAAGCAGACTGTGAAGCCTGCTATGAAAGTTGTTTTTCTTGGCACATTTTATTTATTCATTTCAGCTGTTTGATGATGTTTTTTTTTGCAAATTAATGCTTCATTTAAAGGCCTAATGTATCCTGGAATTTTATCTATCATTAAATAGGTGTGGTGGGTCACCCTGCCTTGCTAACCCTAAAAGAATTTCATTATAAGGGTTTCAGTGGAGACTTTTAGAGTCACATGATTAACTAAATGCTGTTTCAGAGGCTTTTCCACCCAGATAAGAATACAATTCTGTGTGAAACACTGAATACTTGTAATTCTTTGGCATGAAAACAGTTCAATTAAAAGACATTGAATATCGGCACAAAATATTGTCTATTGACAGCTTCAATCCAACAACATCCATACTGATAAAGCGATACACTCCACATATATATGTGGTTGTAACTAAGACCCAGGGCTATGGATTCCATACTGGCTTTCAAAAACCCATATCGGTTGAACCCAACAACACAATGTGAGTACAAAGTGTAACCTTCATTTCATGTCAATAAAGTTGGCAAACAGATGCCCACAAGTTAAGAAGTGCAGAATGTAATGATGGAGAGAAAGCAGCTTCCCCTGAGCTGTTATTATGTGTCCGGAGTTCTTGGCCCTCAGCTATTGGACGCGTCGCCCTGATGTGCACGGCCATAATGTCCTGGCCCGGAGGATAATGGCCCTTTCCTTCAGAGGGCTGAGAGAGCGAGGGAAGACAGCGGCCCTTTGACTTAGCCACGCTGTGCCTGGGACCAAGAGAGGCAAGAGAGAGAGAGAGAGAGAGAGAGAGGGAGTCCGTCCGGCTTCAATCGGACGAGTAAAAGTAAAAAAATCCCCATCTGAGACACAGATGCGGGGCGAGTGCAGAGAGGGAGGGGAGGGGAGGGGGGGGGAAAGGCGAAGAGAGGACGAGAAGAGAGGGAGAGCAGCAGGGGAAGTCATTATCACTTCCCAACCTCACTCGCCGTCTAATGTATTCAAGGGGAAACAGTTAGATTTGGTCCCTTTGGCAGCCGAGCGTAAACAAATCGATTTGAATGGGAGAGATATAAAGGGCTGTTTATAGTACCCCCACATCTCTGCGCAAACAGACCGCTCGCTCGCGCGTGTGTGTGTGTGTGCGTGCGTGTGTTTTTCGAGTGCACGCGCGTGTGTCGTGAATATACATTTCGGTGACACAATATGGAAATGCCATTATGCACGCTCACTGTTTAGCTTTAGCGATTGCGGCGGCTTTGAACTGCACAGAGCCGTATGTTCTGTGAAGAAGAACTGATGCAGCACCTACATTCCTGCCGGCGTGCGTGCGGCTCGCGCACGGGCCACATGTGTTTTTTCTGTGTGTTTCTTGTTATTTTTTTTTTTTTTTTTCTATGTGTTTTTTCTACACGGTGGTCCGCCGTCTGCTGTGGCCCCCGGTTCTTGAGCTGCAGCGAGCGAGCGAGTGAGCGAGCGTCTGGTTTTAGCGAAGTTCGAAGAGTCCGCGCTCCAGGCCCAAGTCTGGACTGAGGGGGATTATTGTCGTGAATTTAAGGGTGGGGGTGGGTGGTTGGGTGGGGGGTGTGTGGGTGGGTTGTCCCTTGTTGAGTGAAGGTTCAGCAGCCTCAAACCCACTCAGGTAGAAGGGGGCTTTTCCTGGCCAAACATCCGCACAGGGCGCCGCTTGTCCCGATTTGATTTCGGACATATTTGGGGATCCGTCCGAAAGCTGATGAAAGGAAAATATAGAGCTAATCCTTGTGAAGGTTGAGGGTCTTGCAATACACACACACCCACAGGCATGCAGGCATATCCACATATACACACACACACACACACACACACACACACACACTGTGTAGGACATGTGTAACCTAATTCTGTTGTGATTCCTTCCCTGGCGAGGCCTGGAGAAGTCTAGGAGAGGTTAAAGCAACACTGCGCGGTGTGAAAACACACTCATGAGGTGTGCGGCCTGAAATGTGACACCCACACACACCCACACCAAGACACACACACACACACACACACGGCTTTGATTAATTGGCTCTGCCTGTGTCCGCCAGTGAAACAGTATTCATTCAGGTTAGTAACCCTCTCTTAATAAAAGGTCAGTGGATAAACAGCTCAGTGAGGCGGCCATTTTGGGGATTAATCCTTGGGTTTGGCCCCCGGTTACCTCCGAGACACTGAGGGTTCAGGGGTGAGGGTTATGAACTGCGACAAGAGAAACACGAAATGGCGGCACACACTCATTGACCGGTGAGCAGAGCAGCTTCTGGGTTGGATCTATTCTCTGTAGCAGTGGATTTTAAGAGAGGGTTCCAGGGAGTCGACAGAAAAATGAGGAATAGTTTTGTTTCATTGTGATTTAAATCAATAGAAATTATCCCCAAAAGAGAATGTATAACAGTGACTATTCTAATCATAGGCTTCACTCTCAGCACTATTATCTCCCCACGCACAGTGTAGACAGTTATGCAATTTAATACTAAATTAACAACAACAAAAACTCTTCCCATTTGGCTCCTTGGGAAATGGGGTTTAATGTAGATTGTTAAAATAAAATATCAATAAAGAAGTACATTCTGTGTAGGAATATGCAATATTCTCTACAGGCTAAAGCCTTAGTTTGTATTTAATCGGTGTGTATAAGAGTGTGATGGCTACTGTATGTGGCAGTAGCTGAAAATGGCGCCCCAGTTGTAGCCACTCCAGCAGGTGTGTGTGTATGTGTGTGTGTGACCCGCTCCTTAGAGGTGTCTCTCGCAGGCTCACACACACACACACACACACACACACACACCAGGATGGCTGACGCAAATGTTACTCCTCAATTATTCAGCCACTTTAAATGGCAATCTGCACGGGGGCAGAGCCGGAGGAGGAAAGAGCAGAGAATATAGAACACAGAATATACTCTACTGTATAGCGTGTAGAAATACATGCATATACATGTACAGTATATGGTATTTGTGAGGTTTTAGCATCTAAGTTTCACGGGCAAAGGATAAAACAATCAAAGGCCAGACGTAAGCAGCACATGCAGCAGCGCATATTTATGCGGTGACACTGACATGGGTGTGCTGTGTCATTAGAGTGTCACTTTGTGATTTAGGGAAGCATATTGAACACATTTAGGAAGACACCAGCGTCAGCAGATTTCCTGTGCGGACAGCAGTCACCGCCGGGCGCCGAAGGTCTCATATGTTACTGATTCAGGCTGCAATGCGAGGCCTTTTTCATATTCCTACCGTATGCATTCTTTTGTTCCGCGCCACATGTTTATTTAGGATGATAAACAATCAAACCCGGCGACACAGAGGCATCAACAGATGAATAGTGATGAGGTCAGGGTAAATATTAGTCTTGTCGAGAGGCAGGGATGATAGATGGGGATGGCGGAGAGGAGAGCAGAGATTTCCACGTGTGTGTGTGTGTGTGTGCTCAAAGGGAGAGAATACAGACACACACCGCCTGGCCTCACTTCACACACTCTCACCCTGCATTCTGTAGCTGGGATCACTTTGTGGCTTCGCTGCAGGCCAGCATATCTTGGAGGCTGTGGCGGGCGGTGTCAGCGAATTTATTGTTTTTTGCGCGCACTAAAATAACGAGTTTTTGAATAGCACAAGGGCGCACGCCGAATGGCGTTTCATTCATGTTTTTATTATTAATTTAACCTGCTTTGTATTTATTCTGGGGATATTTCGATCCTGCGCAATGCAGCGTTTCTACCGTTTCCCAGCTTGTGTGCCGCCGCTGCTCTGATGGGATGTGAGATTGTGAGCATAAAATCAACATCAAAAAATGTTGTTGACTTCATTAAAATCCCCCCCCAAAAAATGAACCTACACTCATCTTTTTCCCCTCAAAGGTAAGGAATTTCCTCCTTTGCGAGCAGCACTTCATACTTTGCATTCTTTTCTAGTATAATCCCACTATGACTTACTGCATGTGACATTTTGCCAGCAACTAATAATTAGGTGTTTCTTGTCTTGGTATTAGAAAGACTGAGAAGCACTGGCATAGCAGTAAACAATGGGAGTAAATTCTGTATTTAGTGCAGCAGTGAAATACTATATGCTGCTAAAAAGAGTGAAGGGCCAGTGCAGTGTGAAGGTGAAGGGTTACAGCCAGTATAGGTAATGCAGTGGCTTGTATGGCAGACTGGTTAGTGGCTGGTCCTAGTTATCTGGCTTACCATCCCCGTCTTTGTATTTAATACTGTGGTGATGGGATAATCCTCCCACTTCTACACCGTAAAGACGTCTCTATCCCCTGGCCCTTATCACACACACACATACACACCCGCACCCGCACATACACACACGCACACGGGAACATCTGAAGCACTATCTGTGTGTTTGAGGTACCAATCTCATAGGAGCAGCTGTAGCCTACAGCCTATATGGAGATGGAGGGGACCCAGTCACCCTGACCTCCTCACCCCACACACACTGCACAGTTCCTGGGGAACAAGAGGAGAAAGCTGGGGGGGGGTGCTGCAGTTCACTGCTGCCACTTCAAACAGTTCACTATGGAGACTTAGACAGCATTATCTGATCAAGGCGTCTACACATATAGATGGTGAAACTGCCCTGTTTTCCATTGAGTAGCCTATGAGGTGAGAATAAAATAGAAGGTGATATTGAGTTCATTCAATGCATGTTCCCTGAAAATATGCAGTCAATGGAAAAGCAAAGCTCTATATTACGCTTGATCCATTTATTTAAAGGTGCTATGGGCAGCATTTTTATACATCAATATATCATTGTTGAATTAAGAGTGATACCTTGGTATAATTACTGTAAAAAAAGAGACCATGGTGGAGACATTTGGTAGCCTCTATCTCACACCAGCGGTATTGTTACTGCTCGTTTTTCTCAATATTAAAACCACATTTCCCATAAACCCCGTTGCAAAGAGGAAGTTGCTACTTGTCCCCCCAGCACCGTTCTATTGGCGTTTGTTTCCTCTTTACTGAAGAAGATAAACATGTTGGAAGTGATTTTTCATCCGTTCATTCCACCATCTGCCATTATGAGAAACTTAGTTTTAGCTGCATTTGCGCTGGAAGAACGTAGAGGCTGCTAGTCTTCTCGGTGATGGTCTTATTCATTAACAGTATACTGATGTCTTAAAATGAATGTGGTAATGTTAAAATGTTACATGCAGCACCTTTAAATAATACTAATACTGTGTGCCGCTGCTGATGCTGTGCACGTCTGCGATTGCTTTATTCATTCAAATAATCAAATATCCCCAATTTACCCAATTTTCCCACAGGGATCATCAAAGTTTCATTTAATCTAATTCCAACTGCTGCCACATTCAGTCGTCCACGTGTAAAAAGACAAACAAATTGAATCAAATCCACTGGTTTTGCATTTGTGTGTGTGTGTGTGTCTGCGTGTATGCAATAAGTACCCAACAATGCAATTAAAAGTTGCTTTGGCACCCCAGTGACTGGTTCAGATTTCAGCTGATTGTTCCTGCAGCACGGTGCAGTGATGTGGTGGGGAGAAGCTGATGTTAGCAGCAGGTGCTGGATATCATGTACCTGAGTACAACTCCAGCTAGTGTGTATCACAGCGGAGCGGTGACTGTTGATTATAAGGCAGTGCAGTAGGGATGCTCATTAATCACCTCTCTACTGATAATCTCATTTAGTGACGCCAAATTACCTCAGGCTATTGCGTGTGTGCGTGTCTTTCTCTGGGTGTGTGTGTGTGTGTGTGCGTGTGTGTGTGTGTGTGTGTATAAACATTCACCCCTAATTATGGCCCATTACCCACAGCCAACCTCCCACCCTCGTCCTTTACCCTCATTCTCACCGTGAACACATCCACATGCGAACACACACACACGCACACACGCACACACGCACACACACACACACACACACAAAGACACATGCAACATATTGATCTACAGATAATAGGCTACCTCAGCTGACTGCTGAGGAAGACTCTTGATGCTTGAGGCTTAATGACTCTATAATTACTAGCATCAACAGCAGTGGAAATCACTCCCTGGTTGACACTAGTCTTGTCAGATGTTGGTGTCTGCTGCCACCTACCTGTCAGAGTGGGAACTGACTGTATTTCCCCTCATGAAGCACTCATTTGCTTTATACAGCCTGTAGATGGCAATACTGAGAGATAAATATGGGTTGAAATGGAATACCACTCAGTTTCTGTATTACTTTATTATGGAACTGATAGCACTTCTTTAATGTAAAGCTCATTTGGATGTACAACTACAGGCAAACTCTATGTACATGTCTGTTTCCATTCATTGTCAGTGGAGCAGTTTCATGAGTTTTTGTTCACTGTAAACAAATATACAAGATGATACAAATTGTCGCCCTCTCGTCATCTTTGAACACACACACACACACACACACACACACCTTACTCCCACGCTCTCTCTTCACACTGTCACACTGATGATACATGTTCTCACCCTCTCATCAACTTTGAATGCACACGCACACACACACACACGCCTTCTTACTCCCACGCTCTCTCTCTTCCCCTCCATCAAGCCTTTTATTTCCCTCAGTTCTATTAATAGTAGAAAGGCCAGCCTGTACTCAATTTGAGTAGTCAAGCTGTTATGAATTTTACAACTGAAATATCTCAGCTTTCCAAATGTCCCTCCATGGCTTTTGCTTGACCCTCTTTCTGTACAAACAGCTGATTTACAAATCAATGCAAGGAAATAGCAGTTATAATTATATTTAACACCTTCAATTGACACCTTGTTGGCCTTCTCTTAGACCCCCAAAATCTATTGGCTTTCTCAGTGTTATATGCATTGGATGTCATTTGGTTTCTGTGTCCAATCTTGTGTCTCTACTTGCCATTGATTGATTTTTTTCTCTCTTTATTTTGACATGATATTCTTTATTCGTCTCTCCTGCACAAATAGTATTTCTTCTCTCTTTTTTCATTTTTAACATTCATACAAAGAAATGTACAAAGAAACTAAACCCTACACCCCTAAAATACTGATTGGGCTCTCCTATATCCTATCATATGCCTATTCTCAAACTGAGCAGTATTCCCCAACCAATCTCCAATCTCAATTTCATTATAATTGTGATTCGGTGTCACCCAGGTCAACTGCATTACATTACCGTGTTTCTGACTTCAAAGCCGGAGACAGAAGGAGGGGAAAGAGGACTTTAATCAAAAAAAGTTCCAGTGATAGCGTGGCTCTCTAACCCCAGGGTGCAGTCTAGTGGAGCCGATTCCAGCCAAATGAATATGGAGATGAGGCCCGGCCGTGGACAGGAATAGAAGCTCCACATATATGTGGGCAGATTAGCGATGAGCAGGGGATGGAGGTATAACAGAGCTGAAGAAGTCAGCCAAATGGGGAAAAGTGCTGTTCTTTTTTTGTAACTGAAGCGCCTCATTTTGAGTTTGTTTTCCCGGTTTCAAGTTGAGGCATACGATCCTGGAGGACGCATCAGTCCATGACACCTGTAACATGGGGTTAGATAAGGATCATGCAGTAAAGACAGGTTTTTTTTATGCTGAAACTTTAAGTTTCTATTTCAGTAGTCCAACACAAGGACACAGCAGAGCAAGAAAAACCTGTATTCTACCATTTTACACACAGGCTGCATCAAATGTAATTCAACATGTGGGGAAAACCCTCTGCTTATAGCTGCAACCTGCTGACTGTGGCCACCAGGGGGCAGTGTAAAATCACACTACACCCTCTGTATGCTCTCAGCATTCAAGGCCAGGGAACAAAACTCAAACCAATTGCTTTTTAGGGAGGATTTCAATAGATGGTGAAAATCATTAGACTTCTTAATGAAGGGCACTCAAGCCCGACCGGCGAAGTGGGCGTGTAGGGTGCTTGAGAGTGAAAAACACATCCTGAATGTGCTCTCCGCCGCTGCTGCGCATCTCATTAATGGTCACAGTCCGTGTCAGAACAACAGCAGCATTCAAACTTCGGTGTCAAGGTGCTCCGACATTTAATAAAAGGCATTGTGAAATCAGAAAAGTCCCAGGCTGCCGAATGCGAGTCTTCTTTCTAATTGCAGCGGCTGAATTGGCTCAAGGCCGGCAACACTGTCGGCTTTACATACACAGTCCTGGTGTGTTCGGTTCAGGCAGCAGAGGGGAAGGACAAGGAGGGGGTAAAGAAAGAAAGGGAAAGGAAAGGGGATAGGACAGAGATGAAAGAGAGAGAGACAGAAAGAGAAAGACAGAGCGGTAAGCTGACATGCTGTCCTTGCATGGTGAACCCTGTCTGCACTGTGCGTCCGTCCCCATGGCGACACAAACACAGGGCTGATAAAAATGCAACAGGGCGTCCTCCCTCCCATCTCCACTCCATATCCCTCCTCCCTCTTCTCTATTCTCACGCCTTTCTCCGTCTCCCCTCCTTCCTCGCTCTCCGGCCAGATAAAAACAGGACAATTCTCTCTCTCTCTCTCTCTCTCTCTCTCTCTTTCTCTCTCTCTCTCTCTCTCTCTATGAGTCTGTAAAATGCTGCAGCTACCTCCTCCTTCACCTCTCTCCATCTTGTTCTCTCACCCTCCTCTTGAAGAAAAGTGACCCCGGGGGCTTCATGAATGATCTCATTTCTGCTATGTAAACACCAGCATGTACACTGAGGCACAGACCAGGCTTGCAAAGAGACTAACTCTCACTGTGTGTGTGTGTCAGTGTGTGTGTGTGTGTGTGTGTGTGTGCATAATGGAGAGACAAAGAGGCAATTTTGCTCTAATAATAACAGATCGCAATCATTTTCCACACCCATCTGATTGATTACCATGCCAACATTGCCATGGCGTCAACACAGCTTTTTTCCTGCAGGCTGAAAATCACACGATTATACTTACTTACTTGGTTAACCTTTACTTAACCAGAAAGGTCAACTAAGACAAATTCGTAGTCGTATTTGTATTTGTATTTAGAAAACATATGGTAAAATCAATCTTATGAGTGAGCTTGTGAGTAGAAGGATGTTGACTTAAATCCTGCATAATCAGAGTGTGGGACGTTAACAAGAAGCACTTGCTAATCGATTAACAATTGCTTAACTGTATTTAGGAAAATATATAAGAATCAGTCTTATTATTTCTGGCGACATGGAGATCTCTAGCAATCTGAGCACTGGTTGTATTATACTGGAATTTTGTGATTGGTAGTCTACATAGCTAGAGAAGTGAGCTTGTGACGAAGTTATGGGCTTAAAGGATAAGTTTGGCGATTTTGGAATTATATATAATTTGTCTCATACCTGTAGTACTTGGACCTGCAGACAATACTGGCTCCTGAGTCAGCTGTTGGCTGAAACGGGAGCTCGCTGTTTCAACCGACAACTGACTCTGGAGCCAATATTGTCTGTGGGTCCAAGTACTACAGGTATGTAAGGTCCAAAATCAACAAACTTATCCTTTAAATCCTGCAAAATCAGGGTGTGGGAAGTTAACTAGAAGCCCCTCGACTAGCAATAACTGTCATGCTGCCCTTGAGCAAGGCACTGACCCAGTCGAAGAGGGTGGTTGCAGATGAAAGTGTAAATGAGGATATCTTTTTAGTCCACTTGCCCGGTTCACTACATAAACATAAAATGATTTCCCCCCTAATTATATCCCCGGGCCATCGATCCTAGCCATGCAAATCGCCATCGCTTCCTTTGCAGGCGTCGCTAATACAACTAATCTGCTCCGATATGGGAATGGGAGGGAGAGCAGCGAGAGGGTAAATGGGAGCGCGTGTCTAAATTAGCCCTTTCTCTTCCTCAGCTTCACTTCTTTGACTTAATATTCTCATGCTACAGTATGTGGAGACGCAGAGCGCCGGGTGGATGCACGCCTAACGGGACACAGAGACCCCGGTTCATCCACGGGCTTTGTCGTGTATTGGGCTGTGTGACTCTTCTGCCCTTGCGCTCACCGGGAATAAATTGCCCCCGCAACAACGGCTCCGCGCTCCGTGGAGAGCGACGTCACATTCATTATGTTACTCGCTGCAGGCTAAGTCATCAAGGGCAGAGGGAGAGGACCGAGGCTCAGGTTCGGGAAAACCGAGCGCAGCGGAAGACAGTCCCACGTCCGCAACGTAGCAGAGGATGCGTTCGCTTCTCCCTCCTCTTCCCTCTCCCTTTCTATTTCATCTCTCTCTCTCTCTCTCTCTCTCTTCAAGCCCGGTGCTTATCCTCGCTTCTCCACCGCTCCCTTTCATCTCCACTCCTCCTCTTCTTCTTCTCCTTCCCTGGCTTCCTTCACCCTTCCCCCCCACCCTCCCTTCTCCTCCTCCTCCTCCTCTGGTTTCTCTTCCCCCAGACAGACCAGAGACAGAGACGGAGAGAGAGAGAGAGAGAGAGAGAGAGAGAGAGAGAGAGAGAGAGAGAGAGAGACGGAGAGTAAGAGAGATCCCCCAGACACACTAGATCAATGGCGGTGATAGGCAGAGCCTCTGAGAGTCAGGAGAGGAAATTACACGGCTCCGCTCGCAGCCGACAGATTTCTTATTTCCAAAAGCCCCTCATTCCAAGCTCTCATCTTGATATCCAAAGCTCTGATAAGTTCCACTGATGCCGACTTGAAAGGAAAGCTTGGTTGGCAACATAATGGTGTATCTCTGTCTTTCTCTCTCTCTCTCCCTCTCTCTCTCCCCTGCTTTGTGTGAGCGATATCCACTTAAAGCCTTTACTCTGTCCTCAGCCAACCAGTAAATGAGGCGTGAGTATAAGTCATTGTGTTGGCTGTAAAGCAGCCATGATAATGTGTGGAGTAACTGTAGCGCTGTTTGTTTTGTGTGGAGGCAGCCATACTTTTTCTCCACTGTGCCCTTGTCTGACCTCTGGACATACTCAAGATCTGTCTCTCTCTGCGTGTGTGTGTGTGTGTGTGTGTATGTGTTGGGATGGGGTAGCGGGGGGTGCCAGTGCTGGATGAGTGACAGCAGAGAGCATCTGTCAGAGAAACAGACCAGCAGACAGCTCATACATTATTCACTAAATGGAGGCATAATAGAAGCAGGAGGTGTGTGTGTGTGTGTGCGTGCGCATGCATATGTGCGTGTGTGTGTGTGTGTGTGTGCAGGCTTATGTTTGTGTTTTCCATAACTGAACAGAAAAGGCTTTTCTTGATAAAAGCAGGTGCAACATATGAGGAGGTCAAGAATTATATACTGAATGTTCATTTATGGGGGAGGAAAGGTCATCATTCAGAGCTTTTCATCCAGATCCAGTCTGTAAAAGTGTTATATTTTATTAAAGATTTAAGCTCTCTAGTTTTCTTTAGAGCAGTGGTTTCCAAACTGGGGTCCGAGGACCACCAGGGGTCCTTGAGGTGGTTTTCTGAGGGTCCCCATTCCCTAGAAGTCAACACAATAAGGGAATGTGTAACTGTTTTGATCATATGTTTCACCGCTCCCACTGTAGTATCACCCACCCACAGCATAGACAGTCTTCTAACGCTGTATCAATTCATATCTAACAATACAAATCTCCTTAAATGGGATTCCTGGAGATGCAAATATGCAGATATGAAAAAGGGAGCCCCCGCTGTGAAAAGCACAATTATTTATTCCACTTTTGCGCTTTTAATCATTTTGTAAGAGTAGGTGTTCATGTTTTAATTTGGGGAATATCTGATTTGGGAATTCTGCTGTTCATACAGAGACCATCTGGTTGTAACTGTATGTCCATTATCCACTTGGGTTCTTTTTGATGCTAACAGGTATGGACGGCTGATGCCTCCGTCCCGTCTTTAACCGTCTGTCCGTTCCCTTTCTTGTTTTCCCCAGAGATCGACCCGTAGCCCCTTCCGCAGCATTCCTCTGACACAGTGTGTGTGTGTGTGTGTGTGTGTGTGTGTGGGGGGGGGGGGGTTGTATAGGGGTGACATTGTCGCACCGACCCTTGACCTCATCCTGTCACTAAACACATCTCCTCTCCTCCAATCTATCTGCGCTGTTTGCTCGCCTTTCTTCCTCTGACTCCATCCCCCCTTCCCTTCCCTTCAGAAGTCCCTCTATCTGCCCAATAAAACCTTTTCCTCATCTCCTCTGTCAATTCAATTCAATTCAATTCACTTCAATTCAATTCAATTCTTGATTTTACTGGAATGAGTGTTTATTAGAAACAATATTGCCAAAGAAGTATACAAAATGTACATTTGCAAAAAACCAACACACAACAGTTTATGCATTCAAACCATATTGACATGATAAATTATTTGGTTTGAAAACATATAATGGAACATATTTCTCTCTCTGTGTCTCTCAGTTCAGTTCAACTGCTTTATTCATGAATTCCAAAAGTAATTTCCAAAGCAAAAAACAGCAAATATGATGATTCAGTAATCAGTCAATCAATCATTTAATCAAGGGGCAAATTTATCTAGAGACATAAAATCTGCATCCCATTTACCAACACTAACATTCTTCTTTTCCAGTGTTAATGTCCCTCCTGTCTGACGTTGTGACAGGTTAATACAATTTGCTGCAAGTGTGGCACACTCCCTTTTTCCCCCCATGAAATACGTTGTAGTTTTTCACTCGGAGGAAAGGATTTCACAATTATCTTTTGAATTTAGGAAGCTGAGTTTTTCTTATGCACTTCCTCATAGTTGAAACAATGCAAAAGGAAGGGTTTCTTTGTGCCTCTCTCTCTCTCTCTCTCTCTCTGTCTCTCTCTCTCTCTCTCTCTCTCTCTCTCTCTGGGGTAAGTCTCAGGGTTTTAGAAGATATAGTGACAGTGTGAGGACATGCTTCCCTGTCAGTAGGGTTTCTCTCAGGGCAGATCAGACCGCTGACATCCCTCCCCCAGACAGACAGAAGGCTGCAGTGGCTTCCTGCTATTACAGTCTGCTCCTTCCCACTATTATACCTCAATCCCTGTTCAGCTGTGCTGCTTATAGGTCGCTCTGGGATAAATTAAAGGGGAATACCAACAATTTTCTGCATCGAATGTATCATAGGATCAGATACTATATGTTCAGTGTGTATCAAACCTGGGCCAAATAGTATCTACAAATAGAATTATTAATAAATGAATGAATGATTGAATACATACATACTGTACATACATACATGCATGCATACATAGGCCTACATAAAAATGAATAAACAAATAAATAAATGCAAATAAGACATTTAAAATGCTAGTATTATAATATATTCTAAGTTCATTTGAATAGCACTTGATGAAATTGATTCTGATGGAGCTGATTTAGGATTTGTTTTATCCTACTTAGGTGTCAGATGGCTGCTGTTTGCCACCGACAACAACACAGCAAATGCCAGCAGGTTTGGATAATCACAAGATTAAAGTCAATTTGGCATACCGCTCTGTTATTGACAATTTACCTGACGCTATCTGAACTGTCCCAAATGCCATAAACTCCAAATAACCCTCCCTACAGGTAAGAAAACAACTGCTGTGAAACATTTGCAGCTACTATTTGACCCAGGTCTGTTGTGTACTTCTGAACATTTAATATATTTTCCCGCAGTCAGAGATAAGGCGGAAGAGTTGGTTCCACTATTTGATCTAACTCCGTACAGCTTCAAGGAGAATGAAATGGAAAAGATGAAAAACGTGAATGTGACTCTGCACTGTTTCATTTTAATTGTAGACCTGACAGCATCATAAAAATATAAAACTCAATTGAATTAAAAAGAGAGAGAAAAACGGCAAGAATCCATAAAGCCAGCCTCCCATGCACTGTCAGTGAAGCAAACCCCATTTGTACATCAGTATGGTGTTACAGATTACTGTCTTGGTTCTCTGATTTCTGGATTTGTGAGGGATTTGTTCAGGATGACTAAAAATATTTGGACTGTCCCAGGCTGTCAAATACCATATATCTGTCCCCCAACTGAATGGTGTTCCTCTGAGTAATATTTCTGCCAGGTGATATATTTGAATACCCTGGTTTCAATACCCTGGAGATAGATACCTGGGGAAGTAACATTAAAAGAATCAAGGTACTTTTTACCATACAGATAACACAAGTCTATGATCCAATGCCATTCGAGAGGAAAGATGAAAAAAGGAAGAAAGTGATTGGTCGATGTTTGGTTGACCAAGAAGTCACCGCATTGATTTCAGTTTGGTTGATGGGATTAAAATTACATTTAGCTGCGTCGATGTAATTTCAAAGATACTGATTATTAACTAGTAATCTTTCATTGAGTTTGTGGGTTTGCAGGGGGTCCCCCATGTGTGCAATATAATTGTGTTTTCTGTGGGGTTTTGCCACTAGTAATCAAATGATCTGTTGCTATTGGGTTTCATAATCAATTATTGCCAGTCCATTACACCAGCGATGCATGATGTGAGTGGCAGTGAGCGGAAGCCTGTGTCAGTTTGGGATAAGTGAAGACATTATGGGGATTTCCATGAAAAAACAAGCCTCCAAATTCCCTGATGTCATTTTGGTGCGGGCTAAGCCGGTGTCATTCGGTGGGGGCTAAGCTGTTAATTGAATTTGATGGCGCATCTGCTGCCTTATGAAATGACATAAGATGCCACGGCCTCTTGCCTCATGCCCTGATGCTCTCTCTTTTTATTCCCTGTCTTTTGCTTCCCTCTCTCCTCTCTGTATATCTCTCTGTCAAAACAGACAAATATAGCCTACGCAACGATGGATTGCACAAAAACACACAGACAAACACACACACACCAGTTTGACCCAGGGATGGACTGTGGGTCATATTGCATTTACAGTATTCCCGCTGGTCATGGAATAGAGGGCTTTCAGGTGATGTAACACACCCTCTGGTGGCCATATTGGAGGTCCTCAGCTCTTGGGCAACAGTGGCTGTGAACAGCTGGTTGTGTTTCTAAACGTCTAAACGTAGCCTACAAGTAGGCTATCTCCACAGAAGTTAATAGACATGTTTAATTTCTGTGCTGTTTTTGACTGGGAACTGATCATTTCACCATTGATACATCTGATCAATTGTGTGTTTAGACAATGTCAGCTTGTTAGCTAGCAAATAATAGTATCTGGTCAGCTAACCATTACTGTCTTGTTGTTACTCACTAGTAGAAGCTAGCATCAGTAGTGGCTAGTAGTCGGACGTTAACATTAACATTGCTTGCTTTGCTAAATTAGCTACCTGGCTATAGCTAGCAAACAAAGCCAAAAATGTAATTTGGGAAAAAATCTAACTTATCAGACTATTCACTTGGACTTAGGCCCATAACATTTCTGAGTGGACCTATATACCCACACCACAACAATGATTTTTTTTAGATATTTATCTTTTCATAGCCCAGTTATACTTAACATACCCGTTTGGACTGCTTGTTAACAGCAAGAGGCTATACGGGAGCTCGCCATTTCAACCAACAGCTAATTCACTAACAAAGACCACGCCACTATGAGATGTATTTAGATGGTTTATTGAGGGAAAGAGGGGTCGAGAATGGAGGGATGAAACAAGGGTAGAGAATGGAGGGATTAAACAAGGGTCGAGGGTGGAGGGATGAATCAGGGGTCGAGATGAAGGGATGAATCGAGGGGGTCGAATGAGTTGGGGTCGATGGTTAGCTCGAGGAACCAGGGAATTGAGACTCAGGGTGGGGGCACTGTCTCGCTGATGGAGAGTCTTCTTGGCTCCATCATATCCCCCTGTGGGTCCTGTACTGAGAGAGAAGAGCAAGGGGTTGGGGGGGGGGGGATGAGAGAACTGAGACATACTAGAGAGAGTAAAGGCCATGGTTAGGCGTGTTTAAATAGGGTGGAGCAGGAAATTGAATGTGTGCTTGAGGCGTGGTCTTGTTCCCGAACTTTAGTTATAATAATAATAATAACTTAATCTCCAGAGCCAATATTGTCTGTGGGTCCAAGTATTACCGGTATGTAAGAGACAATTAGGTCCAAAATCACCAAACTTATCCTTTAAGAAACTAGGAAAGAAGAACATTTTAGGTCACAAAAGCGCTCCAACTTAGTTATGGAAAAGTCATGGAATTTTACATCAGGGCCACGGTGGGAGTTTTGCCTTTACTAGATCCCCATAGATTTCCCACATAGCCAGTGATTGTGTTTGTTCCTAATAAAGGGAACATTGTGTTACGCACCTCCTGGTCATTTCCTTCCTGTAACACATTTACTAAGAACTAGGATTAGACCGACAACATCAGGCCGATATTAGGCTTTTAATAAGAATCTGGAAATCGGCCAGTCAGTGTTGTGCCCCACCGATAAAGGCTAATGGAGGTGAAGATATGATGATGAAATGAAAAGAATTTCATTGGTATATGGCTTTCAATGGAGATGTTTAGTGTCACATGATGGTCTAAATGCTGTTTCCACCCTGACTAGAATACAGTTCTGTGGGAAACACTGAGTACTTTGGCGTAAAAACGGTCAGATTTAAAGATATTGAATACTGGCACGAAATATTGCCTATCTGCACCTTTAGTCCAAAAGTATCAGTATCAGTCTTCAAAAACCCATGTTAGATATGGGATAGCAGCCTCCCCTCTGTCTGCATGGGAGAAAGGATGGGAGGTCACAGGCACAAGGGGAGCGAGGGAGATAGAGAGGGGAGATGAGCGAGGTGGAGAGATGGAGATAGAGAGCAGGGAGGCAAGAGAGAGAGAGAGAGGGAGAGAGATGTGTGCGCTTTGCCATGGTTTAGCGAGTATTGATCTGGTGTCAGGTGCTAGAAGATGGATCATGAACCCTCCCTCCATCTTCTCCTCCTCCGCCTTCCCCCATGTCTACCCTTCTGCCTCCTCCTTCCCTCTCTCTCTCTCTCTTTCATTCTCCCATTCATTTCGGTGCACTTTACCCGGCTCTGGCTGTCAGTAGAGGCAACCTGGGAGATTTTCACTCCTCACTTGCTTTCTCCTCTCCTCTCTCCCTCCCTCCCTCCACCCACACCTCCCCCTCCATCTCTCCATCTCTTTCCAGTTAGATCACTCCGTATGTGTCCATCTCCCACCCCTCTACCTACATCCCGGCCTTGTCTCTGGCCTTTTTCGCCATGTCACTTTCCATGACAAATGCAAAGCCCTCCGTGCGCGCACACACACACACACACACACACACACACACACACACACTGCCTGTCTGATGTCCAGATGAAGCAAGACAGCCGAGAAACATCGGTCCCTTTACTGCGTGGGCGTATCGTGTTTCGCAGGAGGGAGAAAAAACAAAAACAAAAGGCAGGATGTCACTTCGCAGTTGCCATGGTAACCATTTAGCATCATTTAGTCACTCGACACGTTTTTTTCTGTTTCTCGGTCGCAGCGCTGCCTCTCAGCGGACGAATCAGCTTTTCCCGTCTCTCTACCTCTGTGATTTTCTCTCCCCGCCTCACACTCTCTCTCTCCATCTCTCTCTCTCTGTTTCATTCTCTGTCTATGTCTCTCTCCCTCCCTCCCTCGCTCTCCGTCATGGTCTAACAGGTACAGTAGAGTACTAATGAGTCAATTATGCATTCCCGTCGTCTTCCTCCCCCCACCCCCTCCCCTCGTCTCTTACCCCCTCTGATATGAAAGCAGCGTGCGACCCCGGTCATGCGGCCGGGGCTTGCCCCAACCATTGACCGGTCGCCGCCTCAGGAATCTCCTCGGAGGACGCCGATTGGCTGCGGCCCCGCCAATCCCGGCAGCCCCCGCCGCACTCACACGTTTAAGGCCACGACTCGACTCTGAAAGAGACAGATGGACCTGCAGTGATAGAGAGAGAACGAGGGAGGTAAGAGAGAGGATGGAGAAAAGCACTATAATGAGAGGTGTACATATCCCGCGCTCCTATTACATTTCCTATTACATTTCCTCACAGACGCTTACAGGCTGAAATAGAGCTGTGTATGTGTGTTTTTACTAACTACAGACCTGTGGATCCTAACATATATCATTAGGGAATAGAAGATGATGTAACTAGGGACGAGTTTCCTTTCAAAATCATAGCTTTACCACTCTATTATAGACCAACCTTCAATGATAATGTACTACAGTATGCTTTGTATTGAATTTTCAAATTGCTATCAAATTCACAAGCAGCGTGCCCTCCAAAAAATTCACACACACACACACACACACACACACACACACACACACACACAGATACAAAGCAGCCCAAAGCCCTATGAAACATTATACTACTAAACGTTTTGGCCAGCTTACAGTCAGGATGGTCAGGATGTAAGGGACTATCCCAGTCTCCTGCCAGGCACACACACACACACACACACACACACACACACAATATAACACATACTTTGCATGTGCATATGCGTGAGGCCTGCGCATGCTTGCCGGTGCAAAAAAATCTCACGGGAGCGTTGACGTGAAAAATGAGATAAATGTAACTGTAACCTTCAAGAGATCTGCAAAGTCAGAGAGAGAGAAAGAAAGAAAGGGAGGGGAGGGAGGGGTGTAGAAGTGAGAAACACACAAACACATGCACACACACACGCACACACACAGGTAATCAGCAAAGTCAAAGCGCAGGCCCCCGAGCAAATGTTGCATCCTGCGGCGGGGCTGAGAGCGCCGAGGAGAGCGGCTCGGCTCCGGATGACACGGGGAGATGGATGGAGGGGACTAAAAAAGGAAAGGGAAGATGTGCCTCTCTGCAGTTCTGCCCACAGAGCGGATCGCTCTGCGTGGCTGCATCTACACCGGGACAGACAGAAGGAGAGGAGAGAACAGAGGAGGAGGAGGAGGGAGGACGAAGGAGGAAGGGGCGGGGATTACATTTTTGCAGCCACTGTGTCCTCTGGATGGTAGGACAGGAGTGTGTGTGTGTGTCTGTGTCTGTGTGTGTGTGTGTGTGTATACCTGTCATTATCCACTGCAAAGCTTACAGTTGACATTCAAGCATGTATTTCATCAATTTGGGGCATTTTTTATTTTAATTCTTTTAATTTCTTTTAATAAATGTCTCTAACTGACCTCAGATATGCAGCCCAGCAGTGGCTGCAGCAGAAAACAATATATTTCGAGGACATGGTTTGGCATAAGATGGTATTGTGTGTTCATGTGTTGTTGTTTTTTTATATCTTGTGTCTTTGAGTATTTGCCATCACTGTCATTATTTTGTAATTTGTGTGAATAAATTAATTAATCCATGCACACCATTCAATAAAACCTGCATACGATTTTTAAAGTGTGTGCTTGATTCAGCTCATTTAGCTCATTTCAAACTGATTCCTGATTCTCTCACTTGCCATAATTAGTTAAATGTTCCATGATTGCATTGATTTATTTAATTTGCCTGTTATTTTGTTATATTGAGTAGAAGGAGGCTTTTGATTAAGTATAATGGATACAGATTAGTTAATCAAGTTTCACCTCAAGTTGCCTGCTCGCCTGCTTGCAATGCGAGGCCTTGGTGTTAGGGAAGACAATGGACAAGGATAATGACAGCAACATTTTCTATTTGCATGCTTTTTATACGCACATTTTATGTATCATGTGCACACAATGGCATGTCGTGCAAACAAGTTACTTCATTGCTACGGAATACGTTTTATCCCAATAGATATGCTGAAAGATGATCAAGCCTATTACCATGAACTCAGTTTTGTGTGTGTCAGCAGATTGGCCTAGTGGTTGGAAACCATTCTTCAACCAGGAGCCCCATGTTCAAGCCCTCATGTTGGCAAGCATCCACCCTGCTGAAGTGTCCCAGAGCAAGTCACTGGAACCCTGCCTTATGATTAGTGAACTGTAGTACGTTTTTATGGAGCAATGTGTTAAGGGATTGATGTAAAGTCAAATATGAACACACTGACTTATGTCTCTCATAGGCTCTAAACTTACAAGCGCCTCAGGAATTGAAATGCAGGTGAAAAAAGATTCAGCTTCCCATACTATTAAAGGCTGTAAATTCACAAATCTGTTAACTGCAAACATCTGTATATCTGTCAAAAGTTGACATAGGAAAAATTGTTTTAAGCCAATAGGAATCCCGTATCCCTATCTTCAATATGTTAATTTTGTTGTATCATCTTAAATGTGTCGTATTTGTTGTATTTGTGCTGTATTCCTATCTACAGTGCATCCTATTTCTTGCTGCTGCAATGACCCAATTTCCCCACAGGGACCATTACAGCTTCATCTTATTTTATAAAGAGTTTAACATCATTTTGCAGTGCAGTGTGCCACATGCAACATCCTGTAGTCTTTTTAACAGTATATCCATGGTCACACGCCTTAAACCTGTTTGATGCTTAAAGTATCTAGGGACTGTCACAAGCATATTGCTGTCATATTGATGTCAAAACCTAACAACTCCAACTTTGGTGATTTTCATGTTTCAATTAGAAAATTCGATAACCCCGGGGCTTTTGAAACCTTTTCAGTGGCGGTCAAATTACATACAAGGCTGTTTTTCTTCTTCTTTCTTCTCTTGTTGAGAGTTATAGAGATATACAAGGTTTTCACCTGACAGCAAGTAATATGGAAGTGTTCAGGTGTGGAGAAGGAAGCTGGCGGAGGTAGTGCATGATTTATAGATTTACAAAAAAAATATTTTATCTACACACATATTTCTTGGACTTTGTGTCCCACTGAGCCAAAAAGACTAATTAAGGACAAGAAAATAATTAGGGCTTGATTAATAAAAATGTCACACAGGTTATTAATAAATTACAATTTAGTGGATAAATGTTGACTCTGTATGTGTGTGTGTGTGTGTGTGTGTGTATTTGTGCCCGTTTGTGCATTCATGTTCAATTCAGTTCCATTGATACGTGCGTGTCTGCATGCACAGACGGTTGTACCTATATTTGTGTACATGTGTGTATATGTGTGTGTGTGTGTATGATGATCTATAACTCATTGGAAAGCCAAGCCCAAGTGTGGATCCATGAATCAATTGAGCGGCGGTGAGCCGCGTGGGATTTCCATGACGGGCGAGTCGACACGGCTAAATAAGTTGAGAGCTGGAGGCATTCTGACGTGTACATACAGGATACACACTGACTTTAGTCACAGGCATACTGACACATACAGGCACAGTCACACATGCATATGAGAACGTGCCAACATCGTTCATATGGTCACGTGTGTCACATGTTATGCAATACTGATGCTGTGATGAGTTTGGACTGTTGTTAAGTGACACCTAAAATATCACAAAGAAACCTATTTTAAGATATATTTATGATTTGTATGATCATTTTGAGGGATTTTTTTATGCTTATTTTACTTATATTGGCACATTCAGGTACACTGCAAGTCTAATTGTGGTCCACCCAAACCCATCATATATTTTCCTTATCTTCCCGGCATATTCATGCACATTACATACAAAACGATGGTGCATCCATAAGGTTTTATCAGTTAAAAAAAAGAAGTTCAAAATCCCCACAGTGATCCATCTACTGAAGGTAATTTGGAAATAGAAAGCCAACCCACCCCCCCCCACCCCCGTTATCTGCTTTGTTTCATTTGTCTCTGCTACACATAATAGTCCTCATCCATCTTGCTGACATTAACACAGGAAATTAATTATGAAGCCGACTTCCTGTTTAGTGAATCCGCAGACGCATCTAACGGAGGAAGGGACAAAATCATGACTTGCGTCCACGTGCCCGGCGCGTTAATGCACGGTTCACAGATTCAAAACATATTGCAATTTCATCACCGCGATGAACTCTGCGCCATCCATATAAGAACAGGGAGGCATGGGATGAGATGGACAGCTTGTCCGGACACATGGGAAAACACATGGAGACGCATAAAACCAGGCGAACGCAAGAAAGTAGACATATGCACAGAAAGAGAGAGAGAGAGAGAGAGAGAGAGACTTACATAACTACACATCAATCTATGAATAATGCAATTTCTGTGTTTACTGTGTTCTATGAATAATGCACTGTCTGTGTGCCTTTGTACGTTTTAGTGTGTGTATGTATATGTGTGTGTGTGTGTGTGTGTGTCTGTGTGTGGTGTGCTTCCGAGTGGAGGGATGTTTGTGCATGTGTGTTTAAGTGTGTGTGCGTGTGTGTGTCTGTGTAACAGAGATCAAACAAACCCAGACAGACACGGGTGAAGCAGGGTTCTCAGGGCCTGCTTTGAACTGGCTGAAGTGAAGGGAAAGGGAGGAAGAGGAGAATAGGGGAGAGAGAGAGAGAGAGAGAGAGATGAATCAAAAGACACGGCCTTCCTGCTTCCATCACCCTTGAGTAATAGTCACTTTCCTCGTTTCATTTTCTCACCCTCTGATCTTTCTCTTCACTCGCTCACCGTTGATCTGTGAAGTCCTCCACATCAGGACGAAGATATTATTATTATTCACACTCATACGGCGCCGGCAGGAATTTGCGATTTTGCGATCGCGGTTATTAAATATGTATGATTCGAAGCCTCAAAAACTGTATTTTGCATTGTTTGACACCGGGTCAGATTTGGCGGGAAATCTGCTGGATTGCTTTATGGCACAAAACAGAAACCGTCTTTTACTTTGCAAGTCATACACACCTTTATTCCAGTTCCACTATTCCAGCTGCATAGTGTCAAGCTGCACTAGGCAAGATGACGAAGAGCAACACCATCACAAAACAAGACAAATAGCCTACAGTCTAAAACAATTCAGCTGAACAGAACACAACCTTATAAGCACAAGCCAAATAGCTGATAGTGTAATTACAGAAATTAACTGAACCGAGACTTACCTTTCTTGCTGCTCCAAATAACGTTAGGCTTGATCAAGTCCAGTCTGAAATAATGATGTATTTGGCAAACTATGTATTCCACCATGAATTTGGTCTACGGCTGTAAGAACTCAACACATGGGCCAACCCAAAATGCAGTGTCTGGGCATTGGTCTGTTCAATTCAGAACCATTGCTAACTTGCTATTGTGTCCCATTCAATTGAGTTAAACGCTCACTGACCGACATCCAGAATTGGCTCATGAAGTGAACCGTTAACCCACTGGACGAACTAATCATTCACATTTGTGTCTTTTGACCAAAGGTGGCGCTGCCTGTGCGGCTGAAGGGTTCGTGCAGTCAGAAGGAAAGGTGTTGATTGAGCAGCTGAACTCTTTCACCATGAAGCAGTGCGGTGTTTGGGTTTCACGTAATGACGACAATGAATGAATGAACAAGGGAGTTTGAGAATTTGTGAGTTTGTTGCGATTGTGCTTGATTAAGCCCATTTTGGAGAGTAGCCAGCCAACATTGAAGGCACTGCCAAGGTAGGCAAATAATAAGTGTCTTTGTCTTGAATGTTCGCCTTGTGTTTACAAGCATGTCGGCTCACTGAGAACTGCATGGAGCGCAGTCCAACCACAGACAATCAACCCATTTGAAGGTTCGATTCAGTTCTGCTGGCAAAACGATTCGACTCATTCACTTTAAAGAATCGTTCCATTTAACGATTGATGCGATTGAGTCATCACTACAGCAAATTATATTTATTTATATAAGAATGTCACAAATTATTACTTTGAGAGTAGTCTGCTTCACAAAAACGTCCCAGAGAGGCAGCAAAAGCAATGTTCATTTCGGTTTATGCATGCATTATCAACACATAAATATAATAACGCATGCTACACCTTCATGGCAAAATAACACATCTGCAATACAATGAGCGGTACTGGATCCTTTCATTTGAAATGAATGATGAACTCAGAGAAAAATGCATTCAACACATTAACTGTGACACATACACACACACACACACATACACACACATCCATGCTCACACATACGCACTTGCACATATACATATGAAAGAGCATACATACTCTTCCACCCACACATGCGAAAACAGACGTGGACGCACACACACAAGATGTGAGCTGTGTCTGTCCATCTGGACAAAGACATCAGACTTTTCTGTGTCATGATGATATGAACATGGAGAGAGGGATGGATGGACAGAGAGAAAAAACAATAGGAGAGGTAAAGGAGAAGGCAAAGGGAGAGAGGAGATCAAGGTGAGAGAGCAGATCTGGCATGAAAATCCGTGACCAATCTTCTCACTTAGTCCAAACACATTTTTACTCTCTCTCTTTCTCTCTCTCTCTCCCTCTCTCTCTCTCTCAGCTCGTCCCACAGCAGGTGTAAAAATGCGCTCTCATTTCTCCCCATTTTTTCCCCTCAAGTGCGTTTTCTCTGTCCTTGTTCTATCATTTCGTTAGTGCTGACTTCTCTTGTTTCCTGGCTCTCAGGTGCGTCGGCCATGCTGAAAGCAGACAAAAACAGACGTTTTCACAACTTCCCGGCCTCTCTCTCTCTCTCTGTCTCTCTCTCGCTCCGCTGTGCTGGGAAATAGAAAGGAATAGACTTCAGGATCGCTCTGTGTTTTCATCGTTCAGCTTTTACGGACTGCTGCCGAAGGTCTCGCCATGTGAGGTGTTTCCACAGCGGCTGTAACGATGAGCAAGTGTGCGCTTCAGTCCCGCTACCTGCTCTGTCAAAGTGGGGGACAATGGGACACACACACACACACACACACACACAGACAACAGTGCCGATATGACCTTTATTTGCCCCTATGATGGAGGTGTGGATTGCAGATGGGGCCGTTTCTCCACAGTGAATGAACACAGAAACAAAACACACACACACAGATACACACTCTGTCTTCTCTCTCAGCGGGAGAGCCGATGGTCAAATATGTCCAGCGGAGGAAGTCGCCCCACCACCATATGTCACCCTCCCCCCTCCCCCCACCCAACATTCACCCCACCCCACCCCTCACCCTGGCACCCCCCTCCCCACCCCCTTCTAAACCAGGCCCGCCCTCGCCCACCTCAACCTCATAAAAAGCGTTGCCGGTCACTAATACGGTGACATCACCTCCGTGCAACCCGACACCGCGCCGCAGTGTGACTACTGTGTGCGTAAGTAACTGGAGCGGCCCGCCGTCTGCGACACCGACACCCAAAACAGGAACCGACCTATGATTCAACCGCCTGTACACTCAGCCTTTTGTCATTATTACCAGGGGCGGAAAGAGCAAAATGTCCCACTGGAGTATTAGCGCGCTTACTTTGCTCAGATTTGGTCAGATCTTTTAAAGGGGAAACTATGACCTCTACTAGCTACCAGTAAGACTTCGAACAATATTATTAGTCTCCCCACCTTAAGCTCTGGTGGCCGGTAATTGGCACCAACAATAAGAGATGAGTAAGCCGGCAGAGATCCAACAGAAACGTCTAGTGAGGAGGTAATATCTTAGAATACAAAATACTGTAATAATAATACTTTGTCATTTGTGTTTTTGGCTTTGTTTTAGCCTTCGTAGCTGAAATGTCTTGTGATGCTTTGTGATGTCACTCACTCACTCATAATCATTGAGCCCTTGGTACTGATCAACAGACATAATGGTTCATTTTCATACTTATTGACCCTTGGAAATGAAACGAGCTTGGCAAGTAATTTTACCAGACTTATTAACATTACTTAAGGATATTTTTAGTCAAATGATCTTGCTGCATTACTGCACTGGAAGATTGTTTTGTTCGTTTGAATAAATTGTACTTGATTCATGTCAATATGACATATCTTTCAAGAAATAATCACAAAACCAGAAATGACATCTTCAAACAAGGAACTCCTTTTAAGGACAGTTTCCCTTGTTTCAAGCAAACACGTTGCAACAAATTGCATTATGAGGAATAAAAGTGAGATGACTAAATTATTAGTCACTATTTTGACTAAAATATGTGAATAACTGATAGGTTATATTTCATTTTTTACAGTGCACAGAGCAGAGTTACTGACCAGAATGTTACTACTATGGTCTTTACCATGTAATGCAGAAAGAACAAGAGGACAGTTCAAACTTGGTTCTTTTGATTTAAAAAAAAGAAACTACAAAATAAAGGGCATAAACAAAGTCAACACAAATCAACACAACAATGTAGGGTCTTGTAAATGGTGGTTTCTGCACCGACCGTCCATCAACACACTCAAACTGTGTTTTCAGAGCTGTAAATCCAACCAAGTCAAGGCCATGGGTTTGGATCTGATGACATTCACTGACCTTGTTTGCTTCATTCATCACTCATAAACTGAGCAGTTTCTGGTGCAATACTTATGGAGAGACTACAAAAGTTGTGCTCCATAACGGATGTGATTCAAAATGCAGCGAAGAATAACACATAAGCGAAAACACACTTGAAACGAAACGGCAAAACTATATAAAAAAAAAACACTCAACAGCCACGAGAGTAATTGCAATTGGTTACTTCTACCTTTAATTATTATAAAGCGGAATTAGATTCTCCTTGAAGCCGCCGGCTGCTGCAGCGCTCTGGAAAAGGTCGAGCGGGCTAATTCAGTGGAGTGGGGTGGTGTAGTGCTGCGCTGATGGGGCTGAAGTGAGCGTTTAGAGGGAGAGGGCAGAGTCGGCCTGGAGTACCGTACTTACCGTTTCCTCTCCTCTACCCAGAGCCGTTTCTTGCTATACGCGGACTACGCAGCTGCGTAGGGCCCCCGCGAGCGCTAGGGGGCCCCGCTGCACCACCGTATTTTTGTCCTCCTCGAATATAAATGGCCACTTTTGGTAACCAAGCGTCCTCATGTGTTGTTCAAAAACACATACATTATAAGCACATAATGCCGAAAATAAAATGCATTTATTGTATGCTAGATAGATAAAAAAGCAGCTATTCTTTCCAGAGCCCTTTGCCTTATAAGCAAACCAATTTCAAAGTCAGCATCAGATTCTCACGTATTGACGTACTACGTTGTTGATGGCCTTCGGACAGATTACTATTCCACAGTATCTCACCGATACTATGGCGTCCAACAGGACGTATCCTTCGGGAAATGAAAAAAGAAAACGGAAGAAAGCAGAGGAAAAACGCTTGCAGAGCAGAGGTAAGACATTAATTAAACGTATAACCTGTTTTTATGGGCAATGTATTTTACCAGTCAGCGATCGGTATAAAGTTACCTGAACCACTGGATAGCTAATGTTAGCTAACCCTAGTAACACGCATTTTGTTTTCAGAGCTGGCGAGGCTAGCTAACGTGATCTATGGTATCATGGTATTATTGAACCGCATCTGACCACATGTGCATACTCGCTTTATGGTCAGAATTATCGGCACGGCTACCGTCTCTGCGCACCGTGAGGGGAGAATGGTCGGCGAAGGTCCGTTCAAACATCTGGCAATTTGTTTCTGAATTACTTATCGGCAAAAAACGCATATGAAAATATGACATGAGACTTTGTTATTAACTGATAGGGTGTTCTGGTAAATTCGGCATGTATATAATCATCCAAACAGCTCGCATTTAATAAGTGTTTCCTACAGGTTGACAATTTAGTTATGGCGGTGGTTGTTAACGGGAGGGGGGATTAAGGACCCTCATGCGGGATTATCATTACAAACACACGTTTCACAGCCTACTCAACATCCCAAGGTTTCCAATTATACCAAATATGTCATGCTGGATCACAGGGAAATATGTATAAAATGATGCACAAGACATCTGGAGCTTTCCATTTGATGTAATGGCGCAGCCATAAAAAAATGGTGTTTTGGGTTTGAATATTTCACTCACTTCAATGATGCGTTGGAACGAGCAAATACAGAATATGTAGGCCTGTATAACATTGTCCTACAGTATGGAAAAGGTATTTTTAAAGCACTTAAGGGGAAATTTTTAAACTACAGTAACTATGGCAGGCCGTTTTAACATTTAATCCTTAAAATGCACTAGTCACTAAAATTAGGCACTAGTGCTTATTTTCTAATGACTAGTCACTATTCTTCCAGTTATTAGTCACTAATGTAATTTTACCAACAAATAGGTTTTGGATTTCAACGGTATTACAATATGAGTAATAATTATGATAAAATATATATTATTGGATTGTTATTTGTCATTTGCACTTTTATCCTGATGCTAGTGTCATTTTATAGTAAGTAAGTTTGTAATTTATTCAAAGCCTTCTGTTTTTGAAAAAAAAAAATATTTGTTCAGTATTTACAATTTTTTTTTGATTTTGATGCCTTAACAATGCAACTAAGTTCCTGAAATTAAAATAAGTTTTTTATGTGAAAAATGCAGCATTCGGTCTGATTTATGTGCATATGGAATTTGTGTCGATGCAGATTTGATGTGTATTCATGAGTGCTTGAAATAGCGGGGGGGGGGGGGGGGGGGGGGGGGCAAACAAGATTTTGCATAGGGCCCCCAACAAGCTAGAAACGGCTCTGCCTCTCCCATTTATGACCATCATTTATTTCAGCGTCACTATGGAAACTGAGAGGCCATAATCAGCGAGCGGCGTCCTGAGTGGTGCCTGAACGAAAAGATAATAATGAAAATAAAGGCTGGAAAAACACTGTTGACAGGGAATACGGGGGAAAAAAACAGAAAGCCGCAGATGACTTTGTACGGTTCGGCGTGAAAGATGGGATAAATTGAGTATTGAATTTAGGTGCAATTTAGGGTCCTTGATAATTAGAGAGTTATTATCCTGAACACAATAAATAAAAAAGCAATCAATTGTCGCTAATGAGGCTCTGATTGGCACCGCTTTAGCGAATAAAGGCAAAGGCACTTTTGCCAAGGCTTAACTGTCTATTCACTCGCCGGAGTGATTTCTAGAGAGCCGGTTTTGCTTTGTGTGAAGCTTTTACTGGATGCTGACTATTGTGCGGATGAAAACGTGTCAGTAATAAGACTGACGCACTCCGCACTACACTGCGACGTTCACAGCCATGTTCACGCCTTTCAATTAGATGGGAGGTGGCTGGCTGCATCTCGCGTGGTGTGAGGAGGACATAAAAAGATAATAGAGAGATACACACTTATGTTAAATGAATGCAGTCTTGTGGCTTTAGGATAGTTTTTTTTTTAGAGTGGACTACAGTCTTGAGGATAAATATGACATTGAAAAAATCCCATTTTAATAAATTTGGGGGAAAAAATGGAAAAAATCAGCCACTAGGGTGAGATGATTTCACTTATTTCCAGTACAAATCAACTTGATTCCTCAATTTTCTTGAATCAAGTGTCATTTTCTTGATACTAGTGGAGTGGTCTGCCATATTTTAGGTTTTTTATTTACAGATATTGTCAATTGTTTATAGAAAATCCCTTCCTCCTTGAAAACGAGTAAAATCTTCTCACCCTGCCAGTAGAATTCTATGAAAACCAAGTTTTTAACACTGAATATGAAACCAAATGTCTTGATAAGAATGGCCATTTTTGCAGTTTAGAATAAAAAATAAAAAAAAATCAACTAAATCACCCCTATACCACTAAGATCGATGACCGATGATGAAGAGATGATGACCGCACCCAAACTGGCAACCTAGCGCCAAGCCAGGGTTCAGCCCTGGGTTGCCAGATAACCAGAACTTCACCCTCTCAGCTGAGTGGGCAGAGTGATGAGATGTGGACGGACGCCCCCTCACCTTGGTGAGCAGATCGGTACCGCAGCGGGACAGACTGATGCCCAGCGCCCCCCAGGGAGGCGTGTGTGTGTGTGCGTGTGTGTGTGTGTGTGTGTGTGTGTGTGTTCAGTATCATGACAGACTGGCAGCCCTCAGCCCCCTATAGAGAAAGAGAGAGAGAGGCAGAAGTAATGGCGGGTGAGGGGCTGTTTAGTCTTCTGCTACAGTACAGAGACACACCTAGAGAGGAGGAGAGAAGTGCATGATGGGAGAAAGATAGAGGAGGATGACGGAGGTGTGGGAAAGAAAAAGGGGGGGCGGCGACGAAGGGGGCGGAGGGATGAAAAGAAAGCGAGGACAACAGAAATAAGGTAGGGGGAGACTAAGAGAAAGAAGAAGAGAGATGAAAGAAAGATGAAAGAGGAACAGGGTCTACAGTGGGAGAAAAGGGAGTGGAGGAGAAAGGGGGGGAGGGGAGGTGGTGTAAGTATGGGTGGGGTGGAGGAGGAGGGGTAATTGTGTGGATTGGTGGATGGGGGGGTAGTTATAGAGAAAGCCTCAAAAGAGGACTCTCCCTCTCTTTTATACTCATCTCTGCTTTTGTCTCAGTTAGAGCATCGCCGCTGAAAAATTCAGCGTTGAATTATGAATATAGACATCAGCAAGGCGTCATTTTCGCTCAGGGGCACACACACACACACACACACACACACACACACACTCACACAGGGATGTAGTGCATGCGTACACCGACCCAAACTCAGTTTATCCACCTTTTTAGGCCTGATGTAAATCATGTATGACATAAATTATACATAGTATACATCATATTATGTAGTAGATGGAGAATATATGAGGATAGGGTCTTTTAAGGGGAGAAAAATGTAAATTAGTGTGTAAGTTTCCTGAAAATATAGGTTTATATTGGTGGTATATTGGTTTGCCTTATATGATCACCAACTAGAGGTCATAGTTTATCCATTTTTTTAGTTACCACATCGCTGTACACACACACACACACACACACACACACACACATAAATACACCCTCTTGCATCTGTGTCTGACCTAAAAAAGCCATCGAGAGACAATGACCTTGCTGATATCACACACCCTTTAGGTCCAGATAGCCTTTGTGGCCAAATGTCATTTCTCTTTTTCCTGCTGCTCTGACCCTCCATCCACATCCCATGGTGTTTGTTTTATTGTCTGTATGTCAATGTTGACTCTGAGATGAATTATCTATAGGCCCTGTTATTGTCTTTGATGTCTTCATAACCTTACAGCCTTCTTTCCCCTGATTACAACCCTAATTTTAGCCTTGATGAGGATTCTGGGATCTTTGGCGGTGCGTCACACCCGAGCCAATCTGACACAGCGATTTGCGTAAAACAGAGCTGATCGGAACATAAAGCGTTTCATCGAAAGCGCGTTCCAGTAAAATGTAAATCTGATTACGATGCCTTGTAATATGTGCAGCCATGACCGCGATGTGTGTGTGTGTGTGTGTCTGCTAACGTTTGTACGATCACATGAGCCTGTATGTGTGACTAATGTATTTTTGATTGGTAATGATTAACTAGCAAAGCAACAGCTAAGCATCTGTGATTATATTGTGCCTGAAGCCAACCACCTCCTACCACACTGGCAGGAGTCCTTCCACTGTTCCTTGTAATGAGGCAGCAGCACGGCAATTAGAAACACACACACACACACAGCACTCACAGTTACTGCGCATTCACACTGCGAGCGACTTGGTCGATGTGTCGTTATATTGTGACAGATTGTGGGCGGGGCCAGAGGCTCCGATTGCATCTATATAGCGGTCTGTAGCTACAAAGATCTGACCAGGCAAATGGTATTGCCCTTCATAACGTTACATGGTTGTGATACGTTAACATCGCTAGCTAACAAGCTCTAATTAGGTAGCATTAAAGCTCCCATATTCTCCACTTTCCAGTGTTTTATTTTCTGTCTTGAGGTCCATTCAAAGCTGTGTGTGTGGTGTCATGTACCAAAAACACTCTCAATCCATTTTTACATGTTTATTTTCCAGCATCTCTCTGAGCCTTACCAAGAACAGGCTGTTTCCGTCGCTGTGTCTTTAAGGCTCATTAATATTAATGACCCCTCTGTTCTGATTGACACCACAGCCCGGCAGCTACAGGTAGGGAAAACTCTCCGGTAAATAAACAATGGCAACCGCTCAACTGCTTTGAAAAATTTTGAAATTTATTTGAAAATTTGAAAATTATTTCTTACAAAAATGATAATGAGCGAACCTTTGTGACGCCACAAAGTTACGGAAGTCCAAACGGCTCGTTTAGAGGCTCGCTTTTCTAATATGGATTGTGTGGATTTAGTTGGCGACCGTGCGTTTTGATACTTTCAAAATCAATGCAAATGCAAATACTTAGGGAGTCAACACATTAACATTGTTCCTCATGGTCTGAAATGGTAGCTTTGTTGCTAGTAGCTTCTGAGAAATAAAGTCGCCTGGGGGGTCTTAGTCGCTAAATCTAGTGACAAAGTGACCAAGTTGGCAACAGCACACTCAGCGCTAGAGGAAATGAATGGACTTGGTGATGGTGTTGATCGTGCTGCTGACAGTGTGAATGTGGGGTTAGAGCCGTTAGCTTCCTCAGAGGCACAGGGGCCGGTAGCCGCAATCTTACTCAGCAGTGCTGGGCGCATACATACAGAGTCATACAAAGACACACACACACATACAATGAAAACCGAGTTAAAGAAGTAAATGCATGGTACATAACAACCTAAACCGGCGATATAGTACATAACCAAACTGTGTCACAGTGAATTAATGCTCTCTTTTTCCCTGAAAAGGAAAAACACCTCGCCATTTCATTGCAGCCGAGGACAATGAAATTGATTTTCTCCCCTCCAGAAAATGTTCAAAGCCGGCGCGGCCATAATCTAGTGTTGAATTATAGACATCAGCCAGGTGTAGTTTTCACTAAAGGCGACACACAACTCTCACAAGCACACACACGCCTACGCACGCAAACACACTGCACACACACACACAAAACAACGGGTTTTGTAAAGGGAGAACCCTTTACAATTTTCCCTGTCTTGGCTCGGTTAATGGTCTTACCTAACAGAAATCAAGATGAGGAGAGGCTGGGGGGGGGGGGGGGGGGGGGGGCGGCAGGAGAAGCAATGATTCAAACCAGTCCATGTGCTACCGTCAGTGGAGGAGGAGGAGGTTGAGTCAGTCTGCTTAGATTGCTTTGATCAATAATGCAAAAGGAACGAGAGAGAGAGAGAGAGAGAGAATCAACTCTGATTTAAAAGATGACTCACAAGGACAACAGACAAGGGGATGGAGGGTGGAGAGGAGAGAAAGGAGGGAAACTAACGTGACAGAAAGTGTGTTTCAGTGATCCCACACGAAAAAAAATGAGAAAAGAGGGAAAGATAGCGTCAGCATAATGTGAATTCAATTAGTCCACTTCAGTGGCTGAATATTAATGACTCTATTATCATTGTGTGAACTCTACACTCTCCGCTGACCCACATTCGGCTAAATGGTAAATATTCACTCTTCCTAGAACCTCGTTTCTCAGTAATCTTTTTAACCTGAGGAACACAGGCACACACACACACACACACACAATTCATGTTGACAGATGGGGACATAAAATTTAGACATAGTAAGAGTCCCACTTTTTTTTACAGCAGGCGTTGCATGCAACCCTGAATTATTACCAGAATATTGCTCCGTCCTCAAGAGCAGGGGTGGAAAAGTATGAATATATCCTACTCAAGTAGAAGTAGTGTTACTTTGCTGAAGCTTTACTTAAATTTAAAACTTAAAATTTACTGGTGTAAAAATCTACTCAAGTAACAGTAAAAAGTAGCTCATGGCTCGCAAAATGTAAAAGCTATTGAGTTACTTTTTACAAATATGAGCCTTGTTAGATGTGATCTTTTCCATGCAACTCTAAAAGGCCGAGGGGACAGAGTTCAAACTACAACTCTTAATTGGAAAAAGAAACACTTCAGTTTTCGACTGGCCAGTTTCTGATGCTTATGGAGAACCTACAAAACTTTGTGTAATTTAACAAAGTACAATACTTTGAGTAAAATACTCAGAAAAAACTACAATTACACGAAAACAGTAATTAACATTTACAGTAATGAGAGTAATAATAATTATTACTTCCATCATTGCCCAGATTCAAACTTGCATTTAGCAAAACATTTAGATTATAGAAGGCACAAGGCACACAATGACCTGCCAACCAGATAACTGAGAGACAAGTTTTGAGACACAAAACGTTGATATACTGTTACTTTAAAGCATTTGAGAAAGAATCCCAGCAAGCATTTGACAGATGGCGACGTGCATGAGGCAGCCAAGTTCAATGTCAACCCAAATGAGCACAAAATTTTCACAATATGAAGTTATGGCACGGTAAAAAATTTACATGAAAACGGTTTTGGAAACTGTTTGGACTGATAGACAGATACTTAGGTCCCAATTTCACAAAGTGATGCAGGTAGCAGATACGGACGACGACGTATCAACATCTACTCAATGTGAAAATGTTTGCTGGGATAGACACAACAGCTGCTGTGGTGCCGATGGAGGGTAGCTGAAGGATAAGTCCTTAATGGAGGACTCACACATCAGGATACACCAGGAAATACGCTGGCCAACAGGCATCTGGTAACGCCAAGTGAATCAATCACCTGTTTCGTAGATCATTTAGAGAAATGACAGAAACTACACTAATTGCAGAAACGTACACAAAATCAGAGAGGAGGATGCTTGCCAACACAACGTGGAGCAAATCAACCAACATCAAGCCCAATGAAGTATCCTGGCTAACAATTTCTGTTCATCAAGGAGCCAAAGGGTTCAGCCAAATAAGTCATGCCTCTACACACACAAACACACACACACACACACACACACACACACACACACACACACAGTTTGCATCTGAAATCCACTTGGTTTTCAGCAGACATGCCACAGACCCGGAGATGACAAGAACCAAGAAAAGCACTTTTTTGTTTTTTTTACAACAAGTGTGTCACAAGAGCACTGAGCTCTGACCAGCCAGGACACATTCAGACCGACAGAGGACACTTGCCACTGACACACACACACGCACAGCACACACACTGCATTCAAACACCAAATTCACTTGTGACTCGCCCCGCTCCTCCTCTGTCTGTCTATCACCCTGACCCAGTTACAGTAGCTAAAGGAGAGAGGGGTGGGGGGTGGGGGAGCCTGCATCCACACAAAAGGAACAAATATCACTCTGGGTTATGTACATAATAAGGCTGTCTGAAATTCATTTCATCACTGGATGCGTCAACACTTGTCCCGGCTTATTGAAGGCACTGGTTAACAACCGAATTGTCGGCGGTTCATTTTTCCCACCTCAGACTGAATGCATGCCTAAGCACCTTTTGATACCAAACCTGCCTGGATGCTATAATAAGACCCCGACTGGTAGGGACTTTTTTCTTGCCGGAGGACATGCCGATTTCAGCAGCGGGGGAAGAATAGAAGGGAAAATATTCACTACTTCTCCCTGCTTGCAGTTGTCAGCACTACGGGCCCATTGGAGAATCCATTTCTCCGAACAGCGAGAGGTGACAAAACGCAGAGGCGAGGGATGACCTTTTCCCTGTCAAGCCCCCTTCCTCCATCCACTTCTTGCTTGTGGCCTGTCTGTCCACGCTGCCGGGTGCTGCGTCGCTCCCAAATACAGTTAGAGGCGTTTAAACAGCCAGGCGTGAGATTGGGTTCAGAGGGACGGCGGCTCGTTGCCCTTGTTTTTCTTAGTCCCAGTGTTCTCGCTGGCCCCGGGGGTCAGGGGTCACCGGTAACCCACGGCGATACCATGACACCTCATTACTCTTCCCCCTGCTGCCCGGCCACCATGTTGGGTCGTCATGGCAACGGCAAGACAGAAGCTTATCTTGATGCTGAGAAAATTGCACCTAAGCACCGAGCCCCAGGATGCAGCCTGTGCATGTGTGTGCATATGTGTGTGTGTGTGTGTGTGTGTGTGTGTGTGTGTGTGTGTGTGTGTGTGTGTGTGTGTGTGTGTGTGTGTGTGCGCGCGTGGCATATGGTGCGCGCTGCGTGGGGAGATTGTGGGCAGAGATGAGAGGAGAGTTCCTCTCATGCTGTGTAATGTTCATACACCCCCACAGTGATGGAGGTTTCCCAAATAATAGGGATGGGGGTGGGGGGGCAGAGGGCGATGTCCAAGCCTCAGAACAAATTATATTCATTGCTAAAAACCTCACTGGACTGAAATTTCATCTGTTATGACATGACATGATTGGAATCAGCAATGTGAGCCATCAAATTTCTCCAACTCAGCAATGGAGCCTCATACTCTTGAATGTAGCTACTTTTGTTATACTTTAGCTCCAAAATCTACTGAATATGAACTGAGGATTTATTCCAACTTCTAGTAGCATTATTACCATCATGCAGTCATGATTAAAGCTGTACTAGGCAAGATTTTTATGTAAAAATACACCTGCATTATCAGCATATACTGTAATTCACAAATTAGAGCTGTAATAGAAAAGAGCGTTGCATCGTCCCTTACTGAGACGCCATAGACGTGTAGCATTTGAACAAATCAAATTCTTCTCAAATTCTCGAAATCTTCTCCTCACACAGGAGGGGACAAATCAAAACTTTAGAGTGAAAGCCACCAGCCAGTAAGAAGAAGACATTTATGTCCAAGGACTGCTGTGCACGGTTTTGCGGTTTGCTGACATTACATGATTTCTGGGTAATGAAGTCCTTCAAACTTTCAAAAAATTCAAACACTTAGACCCTGCTGCCACTTGGAGCCACCAAAGTGCGAAGCTGCCTAGTGCGACTTTAACCAGTATTTCAAGTTGTATGTCATCTCACAATCAAAAATACTTTTTCACCCCTCAAACATAAGCGAGCTGAACCAATACCTAACTACCTCTTCATTCAAAAGTACCTGTAATCAGATGGCTTCGTTTTCTCATGTAATGGCTCACAGTAACCCATTTTTTGCACTCAGAATACTGTAATCTCATTATGTAATTCACCCTTCCCCAACCTTGTAGACAGTCATATGCAGAATTAATGACAGAGCTTTTACAGCAACAACTCCCAGTAGATATATGCGCGCCCTGCACTGGTTTATGTCCGCTCCATTTTACTTTGGTGGTGAGTAATTTTGTGCTTTATAAAACACACATACACACACACACACACACACGCACACGCACACACACACACACACAAACACTCTTAGATGCTCAATCACAGATAAGGTGCAAGGAAATAAAGCGAAGGGGGAGACTTTAATTTGGAGCCTCAGTCCTCTCTCTCTGTCTCTCTATCTTTTTGACAGTCCTCTTGTTATTGTGGGAGCAGGTAACTGATTGTTGGGGCAGACAGATAGTTTAGCGAATCAATGCTCATTTACAAGTCAGTAAACACCCATCACACGCACACACACACCCACCCAAACCACACACAGTGAGTCTGACGTAGATCTGGACGTGAGTCAGAGAGAAGGGAAGGCGATTCCTGTAACTGCCATCGACTGCATTCTGCTTTCCCATTGTTGAGATAAGACCCGCCCTGCCCAGAGCAGCGTGGCCGCTGAATGCCATCAGCCGATAGCACCAACGGCCTGTCCGTCAAACGCGAGCGTACCAGTCAGGCCTCTGTTCAACCAAAACCAATCAGACAGACACACTGAAGCCCAGCTGACGTGAGGAGACAGACTGAGTCACTACTCTTCTTTCTCCTCGACCTCTTCCCATCTTCTCTCCCTCCTCCCCCCCCCCCCCTCCTTTCTTTTATTTCTCTTTCATTTTTGCCATTATTTTATCCGGTCATCCCCTTCAGATTGAGATCTCTTTGTTATGAAGGACAAAAAAATTACGAAAATACACAATACAATACAGGCACGTTGCAGCAAACAGTCAGCCAGAGGAACATATGAGAAGCAATCGTCATCATAAAAATTGTGAGATATTGTCGTTTTAAAATAATTGGAGGGGATGAGAAATTCTAATTTCACAGTGCTTTCCAGTCTGTCTGATTCATAAGGCGCTGAGTACCAGAAACCGGCCTTGCCAAGTTCAGAATTTATATGTATTTAAAATTGACCAATTCTGTGATCTGCTACCACAAGTAATGGATTTGAAAGCAAGTAGAGAAGTGCCTGCTAGATAAATAAAACGCAACGCATTTCCCTTCTTGCCCAGCCAACTTTTTGATATAAATCACATTGGTGATTCTGAAATGTATCTCCTGTTATAAAACACAAGGCGCTGTGGCTTCAGAGTAAAAGGGGGCAGCATGCAAAGGATTGTGCAATATGCTTTTTCTATTTTCCTTTGTTTCTATTTCCAAAAATCCATGTATTATCCTGGGTTTTGTCGTAAGGTGTCATTCTCTGCTCCCCTTCCCCGTTTCCTCCCTCCCTTTTGTCTTTTCTTTTCCACCCGACCCTCCGCACCTCATCCAGCTCTCCCTGCGAAGCCGTGACCTACTTCCCCTTCACCAGGAAACAGAAGGTTGCGATTTGTGTCGCTTCTTGCCCTCCCCTGCCCTGCGTAACGTTCATTAACTTCCCCTACACCAGACCCAGCATCGTTGCCATGGAAGCCGGGATAGATGGAGAGAGAGAGACATGGCTAATGTAAATACAAAA
Source organism: Centroberyx gerrardi (assembly GCF_048128805.1). Taxonomy (NCBI): domain Eukaryota; kingdom Metazoa; phylum Chordata; class Actinopteri; order Beryciformes; family Berycidae; genus Centroberyx; species Centroberyx gerrardi. The sequence goes on from NC_136015.1 coordinate 7,229,488, forward strand.
GCTGCAGGTACAGCATACCGAGTTGTATTTAGCGTAATTGCATTAGGTTGATGTCAATGGATGCTTCGATAGTGTACTGTATCGCAGTCCTACTTTTCAGACAGGCTTTCAGGCAGTGAATTCTTCACTTTAACCTGGGGAGAGAGAGACAGAGAGAGAGAGAGCTCAGGCCTTGAGAAGTAAATAAATATTTCATCACCTCCAATCCTATCACATTATTTTGACTCACGGCTGCACCGGCATCTGCAGCTACCGCACTTACTGCTAAATTGAACATTTTCACTTTGGACTCCTCATTCCAGCCTTTGCCGAATCGCTAAGTGCTTATCGCGAAGGTCATCAGCGATGTCAATAGCCATAGAAGATAGAAATCTTTCATTACCGTTTCATTTCAATGTGAAACGCCAAGAATATTCAACAGAATGTAAAACTGAAATGGGAACAAATAAGGAACAGCAGTATGTAGCTTCAGCTGCCTTGCCATTTGTTCTGAAAGAAAAAAAATATTCTCAAGACAGCATTCTTGTGCCCTTTAAAAGCAGTACACCCTGTTCCATAGGACTGACCCAGTGAGTGGGCGAACACAGATCATGAATTATGCTGTTAAAGTGAGTACAACAAACTGGTGCATTGCATCTTTCTGTGGCGGCGCTTGTAGTACTGAGGCAGCGCGTTGAGGTACAGCGTTTATTGTCAGGACCCAAGTGAAAGACAGAATTGAAGGGATACGGATGCTACAACAACAGAATAAAAAAACAACATCATAAATCGCCGACTCGCAGTATATTTTATTCACCAGCACTGTGAATCTAACAAATCTCTGGGGGAGGAACTTCTTTTCTGTTGCCGAGTTGAGAGTTGAGCGTGCTGCCATTCCCCAAGACTATTGTCCGGATAGGATTTAAAGCACAGAACACACCAGACAAGACATGATTTGCTGAAGCCTGCGTTTGAGACTCGACTGATTTCCACCGAGTTTTGACCCAGACTCTGAAATAATCTTGGGGCAGTTTCTACTCGCAGGGCATGAAATATTAACCTCCTATCAAATGAATAATATATCTAGTATTACTCACTTTCACTCAAACACCATTGCAATGCTTTGTCTCCCTCTTGGCCCATTGTCACATCAGGACAAAGCAGTGAAATGCATCTAATATTCTAATGCATCTAATAATATACGCTGCTGAAAGATGAGTTATATAACCAATATGCTATTCTGGGACGGGTGGGATTGTTTTTATGAATAGTGCAATCTATCATGAATGATGGGATATGACATATTCCTTTATGGCTGCATGTATTCTTGACATGTTTTAGATGAAATCTCACCCTTTCCTAACCAAAGCATCTTAATAACACCGATGCCAATGCAGAGATAGCAATACACAATATTTGACAGTCTGTATGAAAGCATTGAAAGTATATAATTTCATCTATTTGAATCCATGTGTAATTTTTTGAGGAATTTAATTCCAAAATGCAACAAAAATGTATGTCAATATTTCTAAAACATTCAAAAAAATTAAAGTGATAATCTACATCATTTTCATAGAAATAGATATAGATAGAAATAGATATAGAAATAGAATCCATTTTGCTACTCTCTGTCACCAATTGATATTTGATATAACACAATAGTGATTCAACCTATATCCAGTTCATGAAAGCTTTTACATTTGCTTTTCTAAACACCCGGTGTCTGGTAGGAGTAAAATCCTCTGGCGCACAGGATGTGATGCGTTTTATATCTGGCCCTGAATTGCTCGGCAGCAGTATCAAAAACGCAGCTGATAATTTTCAAGTCGGTCAGTCTTGCTGGTAATGCAAGAGACCACATCTCCTATGCAGACACAGTGCTGCAGCAGGTCCAGTGTGCAGGTGATTGACGCTTGATGGATGACCTGCGAAACGCTGAAGTGCTCGACCCCCACACCTCCTCATCCCTTTGCCTTTACCTCCTTTGCTCCTTCCACTCTCACTCCCTCTTACATCTCCCTCTCTCATCTGTCAATCACCAGGAGGAACAGCATCTCTCCTCCCTCGCCGCTTCCCTCTTTCATCCTTCCTCCCTGATCCGAACACAGTGGGATCTATACGGGGACCATCGATCAGGGAGAGCGGTGGTGGGAGACTCACGCAAGGGAATCCAACCCTGGCTACATCTGACACAACGCATTACGCCTGCCAGGGTGATGAGCCAGCGCCAGGCTGTATCACATTTGCAACAGTAACACACTATTGTAATAGAAAACGAATACAGGTGTTCAAGAAATCTTCTTTTAATCAAGATTAATTCAATTTGTTATTTTTCCGCCTAGTAATACAGTTTTTGAGCAGTAGCTAAACAATGTGGCTGCTAAGAAACACTTAAGTTGCAGTATGAGTGGTGATTTTAGGTTGCCGCATTAATATTTAAATTAACTGTTATGCAATCACGGCTTTGTGTTTATTGGCTATTTTACAACTGCTTTGACATGACTCAGGCATTCAGAACTGAACACAGAACAAAACTTCAGCTATCCAATTTATAATGAACACACTTTACTATTATAAGAGGGCTGCCAATTCACTAAGCCTTAAGCTATGACAAAGTCCCTGCATCTAATGTCATTTTCCACTAACACTTCCAAATCCACTATCGACTGAACTTCTGGGGACGAAGTGGAGCAATGACTGATGACTGACCAGATATCATTATTTGGTCAGTGTGAAAAATTATTAGACGTAGGTCACCAAAATCAGCTCAGAGGGAACTTTGGTCCTGAATGCACATCTTCTATTTGCTCTCCATTTTAAAGATAATAAATTACAAAATCAAATTTGGAATGATATGGCATGTGCTCACACCTTGTCACACCCCACAGTCGTCCTTGGGTCACAGGCAGATTATATAACCTGTCCTGTCCTGTCCCATCCTGTCTCTTTACAATCTCTGTTTGTTGGTTCCTTCCTCACACTCTCCTTGTCCCTCCTCCCCTGCACCCCAACAACACAACAGATATCTTGCATCATTTAGTGCAATAGATCCCCATTAGGGACCGCTCCGTATGGCATACTAACAGTTAAAAGGCACGACAGGTATTTGCCAGAATCTTCTCTCTTCTAATTAACTCGCTCCTCTTCACTCCTCCCTCACTTTCTTCTCCTCCCTCCCCCCCTTTCCTCTATCTTCTTTGTTTCTCCGCCCTCCTCTTTTTTTCCACTTATTCCCTCGTTCATTCCTAAACAACCGAACGCGCTAATTCGCTCATGGACCCTGACGGCATGGCAGGAGTTAAACTGTATGACAGCCAATCAAATGTTAATCGCTGTCTCTAAGGAACACCACCCTCCTCATCCTGCCTGTTCCCTCCTTTTCTCTGTCTTTTATTAAACCATTCTTTTCTTCTCCTCCTATGGTGCGCTCTCAGACTCTCTTTGTTCAGCTATATTAATGCTGTGCATCACAGTGCGTATGGACGCCTCGGCCCTCCTCTGACAGGTTGAGTGGTTTTTTGTCAGCCAAGGATGGAGCCTGCATATTGTCGCGCCAGTTAAATTCTAAAATAATTCACAACGTCCTGACAGCACCGAAGCCATATGAGTACTTTTAGTCATTTCACCACAACAAATTGGCATTTAATTCTCAGATGCAGTTTTGTGGCCACTATTAGAGCAGTGACAATCACAAAACACTTGGTTTATTAAAGTGGTAATCGGCAAGATCTTATTTTTTCTTTAGTGCTAAGCGGTCATTTCTGTGGTGTTTCTGCACTGCACTTCCCACAGATCACCTGTCAATCAAACAGTGTGTCCAGTACTGTGACGTCTTTTTCCTTGGATTTAATGTTGATGAAGTTTCTGTAGGTGGCGCTCTTTTCTTTGTCTGTCTGTTCAGCCATGGTGGCTATCACTGCTCATGCTAACTACCCAGTTCTTCTTCTGTTTATTCCAAACAAACTGCTACTGTCGGAAACATAAAATGCATCAACACCGGGGGTTTAGAACAGCAAATGTAAAAGCTTTCATGAACTGGCTATAGATTGAATCATTATTGTATAGGGAGTAGCAAAACGGACATTAATTTATATGAAAATGTCATGGATTATTACTTTTACTTTACCTACAACATCCGGTACATTTAGCCTGTGTGTTTGACCTCTGCGTTGCGTCACAGGAACTTTTGTGAATCCCCAAGGTTACGCTGGAGTGTAGGAAAGGATGACTCAGAGTTTGCAGCCTCCTTTCACAGTAGATGGTGTTACATGATGGAAATCAAATCCCCTATAAATGGTATGACTAACAGAAAGAGGTAAAGCGTTCACGCACAAACATGCCCACACAATCAAACTTACTCATATTTACTGGTTGTTGTACAATGAAACTGTGGCAAATAGATTTTTAAACAGTGTATGCTGGATTACATGCTATGAGATAGATAGATAGATAGATAGATAGATAGATAGATAGATAGATAGATAGATAGATAGATAGTCTGTCTGGCTACACCATGTATAATACTCCCCTGAGTGTAGTGTAGACTAAATTGACTACATACTGGGCGAGGAGTAATGCTATGATAATGATATGATAATTGGGAGTAAAATGGGGTTGAAACTGAACATGTGCCTGGATGCATAATCACTGAGGAGTCTCGGGCCGTTTGATCTGATGTATGCTAATTCAAGACATGTGAAGCATGGTAATTTGATAGCATTTCATATTCGGTGGGACTCCCTCCACCCCCAAACCCAACCCAACCCCAACCCCAACCCCAACGTCTCAACCTTTCCTTTCTGCATAGCTCAGCACTGTCAAGATGTCAAGACTATTGCACACTGAGGATTGCACATGAAAACAAAGAGAATCATCCCTAATATTCTGAAACAAATACAAAATGTAAATGTTGCATTCAGACTTTAACTCCTCATTCACACTGCGATACTTGGTTGTTGCCTCTATTCTGACCCATTGCTACAGTTTGAACAGGCAAATCATGTATTTTTTGTTGCTTTGGTGTTGCCTGTCATAATGTTGCGTTGTTTGGATGAGTTAACATAGCTAGCTAACAAGCGCTAATTAGGTAGCATCGAAAATTAACAGGAAAAAAAACTCAATAAAATGAGTTCAGAGCTTACCATCGACCTCAACGATGGATACAACCGTTCTCCAAGCATCATTTTTGAGATATTTATTCCTGTAATCTTTCAAATAAAAGTAGTAGAGAACTGGGAGGCTTTGAATGACTGGAATCAACTTCTTTTCTGGTTTACACTTGCCAAGCGGAACTATTGTTCATCAAACGAAAACACATCGGTAGGGAAACAAGGAAGTGCAGAAATCTAATGACCACAATTCAGCCGTGGCCGACGATCTTGTTGACTGTTCATACATTGGCCGAGTTTCCCTGGTCGCTCAGCTAAAATGAATGGACTTCTGGTGACGTGTTGATTGTGTTGCTTGCAGCGTGAACACATAAAGCTGGCTGCTGCAGAATCCAGCTGGTTCGTGCTAACAACTGAGAAAACAAAGCACCGCATTATATTCAAGGCTTCAGCCTCCGCAGAGTTCTTGTTGCTACGTCCTGCCTACTTTCTGTGACGTAAAGCCAATCAGTTTGCTTCAAGTCAAGATGGCCAACGCGAACGGGATGTAAACAAAGGCAACGGGTCAGCTACTTGTCTCCTTTCACTGTAAGCAAATGTTCTGAATGTGGTATTTATTTACCTGAACATTGTAATTGTAAAATATTCATGTGTAACCTCAAAGTGTGTGGACAGATGACATTAACACAACATTAGCCAAACTTGGAAAAGCCTCCATTACTCAGTGCTAACTTAGACTAGCTACTAAGTCTTAATTTCTGTCTTCTGTTAAAATTAAAGTACTTTTTCATAGCACCTTAACTTACATAATGGCGTTAGTTGTTGTTTAGCAAAGGCTTCAATGTATTCCCCATATCGCTTAGGTTAGCTACATGCAATTGGATTAGTTAATTCACAGCAACCTCAGATTCGACTTTCAGTTCTTCAGCTCAGTGTTCTAAAATCTAATCTGAGATGGCTTAACGACTATTTATCCATGTCTACTGGCAGTCTGATGTTGACATTTTAAGCTTATAAACAGAGCTAAGGCTAATTCCTGTGGGCAATTTCTATAGCCACTGTTTAAGTGTATTGTCAAGGGGGTCATCATCAGTTTTCATTCTCTCTCATTGTTGCTGCCATCCAATTTCACTTCCCCTGTCTGTGGTTAAAAAGACATGGGACGGCATGTAGTGCACCGGGCCCATGACAAAATAATCACGCTATACGCATTAACAATACTATTTAGTGAATATAAATAAAGATGAGCTGTGATTAGCAAATCTGCAGTCTGTGAAGTTCTTTTTTGCATATATCTGTGTGGTACCAGTAAAACACTTGGTTGTTGACATAGGACCTACCATGAAAAAGAATCTGTATGTTTCCACCATGATGAGAAACCTAAATCACTCTGTCTTTCAGGATCCAGCAAGAGAACAACACTTCAGTGTTCATGTCATGTCTCTTTGTTCATGGCAGAATTGGATCAATCATTTAAATGGAAGACTGAAATGATATAGCTATGCAACACTGACTTGTGATTGAGTCTTGATCAGCAATAATATCAACTAAAACATATCTTAACAAAGTTACTAAGTGCTGTGAGATGAACGCAACAAGTCAATCATATTAACCAGCAGCTGCGAAAAAAGAAAAGGCTGTAGAGCTGGCTCCATTAACACAAATTTACAAAGTGCAACTGCTAAGAACATCATCATATTGGCGGCCTGAACCCCTGTGATTAGTAACAGTGTTCGCATTAGCATTCACGCTGTTAATTAATTCTGCAGACAGCAGTTTGAGAGACTCAATTAATCAATCTTTGTACCTTTTCCAAAATACATAGCAAGACTCCTGTGTCAGCTCTCATTGTGACAGACTAACGTGGATATTGTGGATAAGAGCTTAGCTTGCTTGCTCGCTAGCTGGCTAACATAATAGTTAACACTATGTACTCTAGATGGCTGAACTTACTTGGCCAGAAGTTCATCCATCTTCCACCTTAAGGTTTCATTAAGCCATGATTGGTGAGTGTAAAATAACAATTTGTAGCCTTTGATAATTAGTTTACACTACCAAAGGAAGGAAGAGGTTCTCCCATAAATCCCAAAAACTGAATCTAGCATAATTAGCTCGTCCATGGTCTTCTCTGGTTTGGTTGAAAAGTGAAACATCCTTCAACTCAGGCAGCGGTGGCAAAAAAAACACATGCGTGTACCTGTGACCGGCAGCCAAGCAAGCATGTGCAGTCATTGTGTCCAACGCCACGCTCGTCTACAGGGTATTAGGGGATTTCAATGATCTTTGAAAAAAATTCTAAAATTTTTAGAAGTTATAGTTGTGGCATATGTGAATTCATTTCTCAGCTATGGATTTTACAGTGGTTCTGTATGGGGAAACTAGCCTTACTGCCTTAGCTAGTGGCCAGCCATGGTACTGCAACTACATTACCAGAATGACGTAGGCAAGGGCGTAGGTTTGATTTTGACATTGGTAGGGACACAAATGGGGGAGGTCCGGAGGGGATGTAACCCCCACTGGAAGCTGAGGCGTTTTGCATTTATGATAGACTTCTGACCGCCATTTCATATCATCTAGATCAGTGATTCTCAACCTTTTTCATATCGAGGACCCCTAGTTTAGTCCACATTAGAGCCATGGACCCCCATTTGATGAGATTTTGTCTCTCGGCCCCAAATCTGAGAATACTTTTATTGTTAGATATGATTTTGATCCAGAATCCCATGACTGTCTGTATTGTAGGTAGAGAGATAACAGTGAAACTATGATCAAAACAGTCATTCTTCTACATTCTGTAATTGTGTTAACTATTTGTAAATTAAATAATGCTGAAGTTTAACAATTCATCAATTTGCTGGGGACCCCCTGGAACCCCCTCAAGGACCGCTGGTGGTCCCCGGACCCCACGTTGAGAACCACTGATCTAGATAGTTATGGTAGCCAATACACTCATTAACAGACACACAGACACAGGGGTGTAGCACATTAATGAATCCTTTACTCAAATTTGCCAGCTGAATGGGCCTTTGAAGAGCACATTTTGTTTTAAGGCAGGTACTGTAGTACTGTTGCCTATTCAAACCAACGATCTGTATTTACATTTAAAAAAAAAATAATAATAATAATAATAATGATAAGATATTGTAAACAATATCCAAACCCTACATACAAACAGCTGAGTGTCCACTGCCTTGCTCTTATTTGAAGGAGCCAAACACATGCCTACGCCTGTCATTAACAGAAATGAACTGTTGGCATATTTGTTTTACATCAGTGTTGTCCAGTGTGGCAACATCAGCATTGTTCAATCTCACTTGTGACATGTAGGCTACATACGGTCGTCACTCGTCACAGACGCACGCGACACGGTACTTAAATAAACTAACTTTAATGGCGAAACACAACTGTTACTAATATAAATTAGGATGGAGTCTTCACTCGCATGCTCGCCGGTAGGCGGAGCTTTGGCTCTTCTTGCCCACAGCATTTCATACGTTAGCAAGAAATGGCAAAGCCAATCAGCGATTTTTTGGGGGGGTTAGGGAGGCGGTGTCACGCCAATTTTTATCCGGGTGACGCAGTAACATTCTAAAACAGCTGTTATACTAAAGTTTCGTTACAGCGTCCGTTGCTATGCCGACACGGGACACCAATGCACTACACCAATGCAGCGGGACTCGTAGTAGAGAACGCTATCTGTTAACATTGACTAGACACTGACGGACAAAACAACGTTTATTGTCAATCAAAATAATTGCTAGGGACATTTCAGAGTCGCTTGATATTGGTAGGGACACGTCCCTACCGTCCCTACCCAATTCTACGTCCTTGGACGTAGGCACTGGCATTGGAAGTCAGCCAACTTACTGGGGACTTGGTACAGGCTTGCTGGTACTGGTCAAATTATTCGCATACCAGCCCCTGCTGTGTGATCGTCTGCAATTGGTCAAAAATATCACATGATTGGGTGTGTTGCCTTGTGGAAAAGCATCTCCATTTCCTTTCATGGTTGATTGCCTCTACTTACATTTCCATGCTAACAGTATCAGTGAACGAACAATACGAAGCCAAACCAAGTATAAACACATTTATATGCGGAACTGTGGTTCAATTCACCTTTGTTGTAAGTATACAACTTAAGCTTTTTCGTCCAGTGTGTGAATCCCGTTGCTTCCTTGGGCCTGTGTGTAACACTGAGGTCGTACTCAGAGGAACAGATTAACAGGCAGAGCTATTAACAGACAGGAAGGCAGACACGCACAAAAACACACACAAACCTTATGAGGAGCCAAGAGAAGACATTAGCCAGAAATAGCCATGCATTGATGACAGGGCGGCGGCGTTTCTGCTGTGTCATCCTCAAGCCCTTGCCAAATAAGGGGAGAATCACCAGCGATTCATGCGGCTGCATAAAGTCCATTACATAAGAGCTGCCCCGAGCATGACTGTACCACAGAGCAGAGACAGGTCGCTCTAACATTTAGCTGGCCAGTCACAACCAGCAATTTTGTTTGAATGATGAATTATACATGTGATTGAATTGTGTGTTTTCCGTTGTGTAAGGGAAAACTCAATTTACCCACTGTCAAAGGGTTATAATGCTGTCATTTAATGTTCAGGGTAATATCATTATGGTGCGTTGTTTGGATCACTTGGGCACACAAGATGATTTGTGTATCCATCAAATGACACAAACCTAAAGTCTTGAAAAAAATTCATTGATGACTCTCTTGTGGGAAAATAAAGCTTAGCCCTGTTCAAAGATCTGGAACAGAGCGTGTGTGTGTGTGTGTGTGTGTGTGTGTGTGTGCGTCTAAGCCCCTTAATAGGGTTATTCCTGTCTGTGCCCGACTGTAGGACACAGGTGCTTACATAAGCTTAAGGATTTGTACAGAGTGACCACAGCGGTGTGTGTATATGTATATATATGTGTGTGTGTGTGTGTGTGTTTGTGTTCTAAGACTAACTGACCTCACACAGTGACATTCAAAGAGAGCACAAGGCCTGATGACACTCGCTTCATGAGCTGTCCTGCATCATCTACACACACACACACACACACACACACTGACTTCATTGCGCTCAATCTGTTCTTCTTCTCACACACACACACAGTCACACACACATGCACATGCTCATTATGTGGAAATTATAAGGAAGGGGTGTGTACATATATATAGACCCACTCTGCAGATGGAGTGTGACTGGTGAACATGGATTAATTAACACACATAGCAGGCATGTGCACACAAGTCCATCAATCAGCATGCAAATGATCTCACCAACGCACTGTCCATGGAGATATGGCCCCCATATCCATCCTTACACACACACACACACAGAAAAAATGTAATCATGTGGAAATTATAGTCAAGTGGAAGCCTCTCCATCAGTGCTATTGTGATGAACAGAAGAGAGCAAATGTGTATGTATGTGTGTGTGTGTATGTGACTGATGTATTGTAGTATTTATCTTGCCTCCTCGCTACCCCGGCGGTATCTGTGTAGCCTAACGCTGTTAACCTCCATTACAGAGCAAAATCCCAGCGGTGCTTCCTCTAAAAAGACTCATTGGAAATATGATTTGCACACACACACACACACACATACACAGAATGAAATGGTCCACAAACTCGATGTGTCCAGTCCCTGGCTCCCGAAGTGAACGACAGCAGGTGGTCCATTATTTTGTGGCTGGCTGAGTTCAAAGCGCCGAGGGACTCTGAGGCTCACAACAGAGACTGCCATAGTGCTGTGGACCCTCACATGTATCGCTTTAATGTTACCACATCAGATGCAACCAGCTGTCTGTATGTTGTCTGTTTGTTCTGTATTTCTAGCTATTTTACTGGCAGGCTCACTCTCTCCTATAGCTCTCTCCTCTCCACTTGGCTGTAGCATGCATCTCGGTGACTAGATGTGATTTAGCTGGATGACATCGCCGCCCGACATTTAAATGCTTCTCCAGTACAGAACTGAAATCTACGCATTTCTACGCTCCCACTCAACAAAGCATTTATTGTGGCGCACATCACTTCATAATCCCAATATTTGTAATATTTCAGGTTAGACAGTAAACAGATCATTTTTCTTGGTCCTCATTCACAAGTATCCTCACAATGCATTTTCGATGAGTATGTTACTGTCCAAGCTGCCTGCCACTTGTTTGATTTGTGTGTACTTCCTTGTTGGATCTGTGTGCTTGAGTGATCTCCATTTATGTAGTGGCTGAATGTGGACTGGAGACGCATTGCATTTTTACTTTGTTGTTAATGTGGCCAAATGCATCTCTGGTCACCTCCAGAGGGGGTTTGGGTGCATTTACACTTGGATTTGATGCGTTTTTGTGCTATCCCATTACAATCCAATTACCCAGCAGGCATGTTGATTTCAGGTGGAAAGCAAGTTTGATCTGCAATAGTCTAGAGTATATAAGTGGGCTTGTGAGCAGACAGCCACTGGTTTGACTCCCCAGACCGGCAATGCTCTATCCTCCCTCAACAATGACTGCCAAGGGTCATTGTCCCACGTTTGAATGGGTGTAACTGTGAATGAAAAGGAGGGTGCTGCTGATGCATGCTCAGCTGACATTCCCTGGATGAATAAAGCTTTAATAAACACACTGGAGAGTCCTCTGCCTCAGCCTTGACAATCTCATTCCCACAACAACAACACTGGAGCACTGCTTACGACGACGAGCAACGACTCCGCCACACTCTAAAACCACTTAAATGATGCCACCGCCAACAATGCTAGTGAACCTAATGCTGAAATGAAGTGAAGAGGATTTGCTTTAATTAACAAAGATTAGCCCACACTGCATAAAGCAGACCAGAGGGTAGCCAAGGCCCAGACTACACCACCCTCCAAACAGTTGGAACGCTTTCCCTTCGGCTCCATTTTACCAGGAATCTCGGTGGCGCTCGTCCAACGTGGGAAGATGTTTTCCTAGAGCTCGGATTCACGGTGTCACCGTCTAATCCGTCCTCATCCCGTCCTATTCCTGACACGGAGGGAAGGAGATAGGGGTGACCGGAGTGAGGTGTGACCTTTGCTCCTAAATAAGGACCTGTGGGCTATAGATAGAGCGCTACGTCCAGCCGCGTCATCGTGAGCGTAGATGTCATTTGCTGGGATATTCGGAGAAAAATCTGACTCAAGCCACAGCTATTTCCAGGTCTGCACCGAGGCTCAGTGTGGTGACTGAGGTATTTTGATGCAAAGACTTTCATGTGAAAGGGAGGTCAGTCGCTGATGTAACAGCAGCGTTGGTTTCAGATGAAGGGGCGGCTCTCAGGAAAGGACTTGAGTTTTTGGCATCAAATAAAAACAACTGAGCGATGAATATGTATTTGAATATTATTCTGGGAAAGAAAGAATATGTGTGCAGAGTGCATGCATTTGTGTGCATATGTGCGAGGGTGTGAACCAAAGGTGTGTGAGTGTGCATGTGTATCCACTGATGGGAGAGAGGATTAGAGGAGTCCTGACTTTAAAGTAGGCAGCTGTGTAAGAGGAATACAGCGAACAACAGGAATGCCCTGGAAAAGGGAGAATCACCTGTATTTAATACACAGTCTCTGCCCTCCAGATCACATTAAAACATGCCAAACCAGACAGATTAATTGTCTTAAATAAGCTTATGGACATGGATAAGAAAAGCCCAGGACATTCTCATTGTCTGAGGGCATGCAGAAGAAGAAAATGGGTTAAAGGGGGGAAAAGAAAGATGAAGAAAAAATGAAATGAAATGCAAAGCTGCTAAGTCTTTGGGAAGGGATTAGTCCTTACTCCCTGCACATTCACAAATGATGTGAGACACAGTTTCAGTCCGGAGCCGTCGCATGAGAATTATTATAGGGATGAATAAATTAATGTACAAAAGGTCTCGGAATAAATCCTTGCCGGTGACTCTGGTCAAGGGGATAGATTGCTGATCTGCCGTGTCCAACTTTGACCTCATCAGCTCACTAATGTGTCATATAAACCTCCAAAGTGATAAAAGCGAACCTTCCTAGGGATTTGAAACCCACACAAACCCTGATTCTGAATCTAGCTGACTTACACTTGTGTAACTTTTCAATAAAACCAGCGGGCCAAAGCAATTTAAAGTTTTTTCGGGCTTTGTAGCGTTATGTGTTCCTTCTGTAGTGAGCGCATCCTCCGGTCAGACAGCCACTTTCCCTGAGCGAAGTGACAGAGAGATGCAGTGACAGTGCTGTACCCATCCTGATTGGGATGACTTGGAGGAGGCGAGCTTCTGTCTTCGGGGATCCGGTCTTGCCATCCGGACTTCCCTTCCTTCACCTTGTTCCTCGGCTCTCTTAATTTCTCCGCACGTCTCTCTGCCCTGAACAGACAAATCGCTGACGGTGGAGGAAAGTCAGCAGTTTGCTGCCAATCTAAATTTGGCCAGCTCAGGACGGTGCACTTTAAAACAACCCCACCACCCCACCACTGGCCCCCACACACACACACACACACATCGCCCACATATCCACCCACTACCTCCCACCTTAAGCACTCCAGAGACCGGGAACCCGAGCAACAAGGCAATTATAAATTTCCCCCCTTGTAATTTCTAAATGTCACACAGGTAAGGTTGGCAATCACACAAGCATGTCCGCAGATGCTGGAGCGCACAAATGGCACATATAAAAATATATACACACACACACAGGTGCACACACTCTCACACACACGCTCACATATACCCTGTTTTTAATGCATCATGGAGCCCGGTGTGCAGCGCAGAGGCCTACATTCAGCCTTGTCTAGAAGGATTGTTTTGGGCATGCATCATTACTGTGAGCAGGTGTTGTTGCTTCTCTCTGCTGCTCAGCTAATTCACAGTCATCACTTTCCCTGGGCCTCGAGGAGACACTTTCACAATCTCAGCCGCGACCATGCATCCTGCAGGTGGGAGAAATTTATGTCCCATCCTTCCTTTATTTTTTTTTTTTACTATTTCCAATCTCCAAACCTTGGTAAACTAACTTATTTATAAGGCCCGCCGAGTCCGTTCTCTCTGAAAAGTGAACGGTTTGGAGCTTGAAAGGTGAAAAAAGTCCGGCTCACATAAACAACCCTAAATATTTGATGAACCTGTCTTTGCAGGTTTTTCTCAGGCCGGTCCAATTGAGTCTGGCGGTGATTCAGAGAGGTTCTTTGAGGACAGCACAACAAGTCTTAATACCAGATTAACTTGTCCAAGGGCTAAACGCTGGCATAACATTAGAATTATGTCCCGCAACGCCGTGGTTCCAAGAACAGCGTTCTCCCAGCTGTGACTCAGAGAGAACCGCCACATCCAACCCCCGTGACGTAGCGTTATGTAACTCTCGGCGAGTCGCACCACTGATCGTCTGCCAGTCAGGACAGCGAGCCATTAAGCCGCTCGCCCCCTGAACAGCAGTTAACCGGGTCTAAATACGACAGCTTAGGCTTGGCCGAGCGGCGATACACTGACTGACTGAAAGGATGACCAGAGACACTATGTTTACCCCGGGCATAAGCTCGCTCTGGCCTCAGCCGCAGTTTGAGAACGTACGTGTGTGTTTGCGGGTGTGTGTGTGCGGGGGGAACAGCAGGTGTCGGGGCGATGTGCAGCGACCTTGAAGGTAACACACAGCAGGATTTAGGGGTTTGGCATCAAGGTCTGTTGGACACCGCCAGTGAAACTGTTACGTGACACGCTGACACAAGCAGCGTTTCCTCCCTAAGCTGCTACATTTCTGTCTGTCTGGGTGTGTTTCCAGCCTAAGCTCCCCCTGGTTAGCCCGGGTCGTACCAAGAAGAGCCGGACACCTCCCAAGAGGCTATTTCCACATCAATCTGCAGTCAACATGGGCAGCCACCATTACTAACACACGTCTGACCGGTGGTTGAATAGCAATCGATGCTGCTGCTGCTCTCATGCCGTATGGGAATAACCATCGGAACGACTTGATGGCTAAAAAGCATCGACTTCAAACTCGTTTGAAGCCATCAAACGCCGTTATTGAAATTTCCTGTCGACTCATGATCAGCGTTTTCACACTTCGCACACATGCACATACATAATCAACCACAAACAAAAAAATCCAGCGAGTATTTGTGTCCTGCCATGGTCTTTTAACAGTGGTGATCACAAAATGACTAATTCTGTGAAAGTCATTCCTTTTATTTGAAACAAATATGTAATTACCTATACTTGAATGCAGGTATTTCAGATATAATTAGAACACAATGGGCACAGGATTTAGGCTCCCCACTTTCTAATGAAATTTGGAATGCAATTCTTTAACAAGTACGGTAAAAGCTATATTCACTTTACAAAAGCCAGATTGGCAAAACATTGACCCAAATTTGGATTCTACCTGTGATAGATAAATCATCACTTGCCACTTTAATTCACATGGCCATGTCCTTGTCTACATGCATTTGGGGGATCAGTCTGTAAATCCTTGAGTGAAGCCTACATCATACAACATACAGATCCTCTGACCGCTATTTTTAGTGTTATACCAGAGAATTCTGCTTGGTCAACAAATATCTAAAATGTAGTAGCCTTTACTTGTTTACTAGCTTGCTGTCTTATCCTGTTTAACTGGAAAGATCCTAAACCCCCATCTCATGCCAGGTGGATGAAAGATGTCATGTTTCATCTCAAACTGGAGAAGATCAAATTTACCTTAAAGGGAAAAAAAGCTGAGTTCAGGAAAACCGTATTTCACTACCGTTAGGGATAACAAATTGGAATGATGCACAGCGCTCTTTTTATATAAGAATACAAGAAAATGTGGATGAATATGTGTAGCAATATGTATGGTACCTCTGTTTATATGCACCTTTGTTTATGTAAATTCTTTTACGTATCTACCGTCTTTCCCATGCAACCCGAATGCAGCATTAGCATTCAAAGTAAATCAGACGTGGAAATGAAACCCATCAATTTCGCTGTGAAGTGGTGCTGCTGTTGTGTCCAACATCTGGACACCATCCAGAATCATTAAAGAGTTCTAGAGAGTTCATTAGAGAATTCTGTTGGAGCAACTTCATCAAAAGTCATTAGCGAGGCCTGGGCAAATATCACTGTAATCCTCCCTCCCCAACGAGGAGGTGAAAGCACAAAAATGTCCACGCTGATGAAGACAGACGGAGAGCAGGAGCAGAAGTAGAGAGTGTGAGAGAGAGATGAAGGTTGATTATGCTTCCTCTGTCCATTCAGCAGCTGAAAAGTCAAGTGTAGGCAGCTTGTGGGTTCAGGCAGTGTGGGTTTGAGTCATCCATGCAGAGGTGTATGTGGGCAAAACAGCACCAACTGCTGGCCTCAGCCTCTCACCTATTCAAATTTCCCACGGAGCTGTTAGCGAGGATACAGATAAATACTGTTTATCAGATCGCTTCAATTCTTTTTGCACCTTTACCTATAAATATGGCACTGTGTGTGTGTGTGTGTGTGTGTGTGTGTGTGTGTGTGTGTGTGTGTGCGTGTGTGTGTGTGTGTGTTGGCTGTTTTCAAGTGCTCATATGTGTCGCGCACCATAGTGTTACCTTTATACTGTAAATCACTTCTGTAGGACTGGTGCTGATACCCTCAAGGTGAATGATGGCTGAAGAGGAGGTAATGATGAGTGTGTGTGTGTGTGTGTGTGTGTGTGTGTGTGTGTGTGTAAGGGGAATCAGAGAGTAGTGATGGCTGTGTTTTATGATGGCGGGGTCACATAATAGCCCCCCAGCTAGGCTTTGAATTAAACCGCTGTGAACACCAACACACACACACACACACGCACACACACACACACACACACACACACACTCCTCTCCAGTCCCATGGGAGGAAGGCAGCTCACACACTGCTGCACATTTAACTGCTTTAGTCTACTAAGGGGTCATACTGCATGCACAATTGACTGCACACACATACACATTGACTGCACACACACACACACACACACACACAGACACACATGCACCCTGAAAAGGCAGAAACAGAGAAAAAGATGCATACATGCAAAACAGTCTGCCAGAACAAGAACACACACACACATCGACTGCACACACACACACACACACACACACACACCAGACAGTGATTAATGAGGTTTTGTTGTTGCTGTGTAACACCACATCTGCTGCCATAGGGACCTCAGCACGAGCCGGAAACAATATGGCCTCCTCTGCCCATTATACAGAGGCCGACCGCGTCTAAACCCCACTGCACACACACTCCTGCCCTCATTATGCTGGTAGCAACCTCATGTAGCCCCCACCTACCCCCTTCACACACACACACACACACACACACACATGACCCCTGCAAACCCACACATGTGCCCATTATACATTTTGTAGCGCTCACCTCTCAAGACCAGCACCACCCGCAATCCCCAAAACTCCCATAATGCTTCATTCAGGGCTTTGACAAAGACTCCCCTCTGATTGCACCCTCCACCACCCAGCCGTACCACACTGCAGACCCCAGGCTGCTCTATCTGGCTCTGGGTAGACTACAGTAATAAGAATACTACTAATAATAACCTTTATTTATGTAGCTCTTTTCAAATTCACAGTTACAAAGGATTAAAATGTAATTCAAGGCGAAAAAACATAAAAGTAAACTTTAAAGGGGGGGTCAAAGACAATTAGTAAAATATTAATTCCAAACAGCAAGTGTATAAAAGTGAGTTTTAAGAAGTGATATAAAAGACGATAAATCTTAAGTCTTAACTCCTCAGGCAGGTCGATCCAAAGTCGAGGATCCCCGACGGTAAAGAACCCAATAGCCTTTTGATCTGAATCTAAATTATGGAACAGCCAATAGGAACCTCTTGATATTAATGTAGACTCTGGAACAGCCAATAGGAACGTGCCTCAGGCTGGGATCATTTGGGCTTAGAAGGTCCGTGATATATCTTGAAGCCAGACTGCTCCATGATCAGTAAAATCTTGAAAACAACTCTGAAACCAGTGTAAAGACTGGATCCTCTTCTTCTGGATCTCCTGGATGATACTGTATGATTTTTCTCGCTCTATGTGTCTCTGCGTAAATCTGCATATTCCTCTCCCTGTCTTCTCCCCCTCTCTTTCTCGCTCTCTCTCCCTGCGGCCCCCTTGAGGTAGAGCTGGCTGACGGTCAGATGCGTGTGGGTGGAAGTGTGTGTGATGTGCATGTGGCCAGGTCACCTTGTGTGTGGTGGGGTGGGGTGTGGGTGGAGGGATTGGGGGGGGGGGGTTGGCCAGCTTGGCGTTTATGTGACGACCTCTGCGGGGGTCACATCAGAAGACAGAAGTTGAAGCCAAATGGCGAAACAAAGGCAGGGCGTGGCTGTGAGTTTTATGGAGCCTGACGTGTGTGTGCGTGTGTGTGTGTCTGTCTGTGTGTGTGTGTGTGTGTGTGTGCGTGTGTGTCCATAGGGATAAAGGAGACACCCTGAGGACAATGGAGGGCAGGTGTGGCAGCTGACTACAGGGGGAATTATTCAAGAAACAAATTAACATTTCATTCTACCATTTGGGACGCTTTACCTATTAACCCTGCATAGTCATGTGGGGGTTTGCAATAGACCTAAAACTAAGCTCTTGTCCTAAAACTAAGTGTATCTTTAAATAATCTGCAACATTTTAATATAAATAAATGTCCATTTTATTACTTTCTATTGTCAATTGATATAACACAATAGTGATTCACCCTATAGCCAGTTCATGAAAGCGTTTACATTTGCCGTTCTAAACACCCGGTGTCTGGTAGGTCTTTTCCTGGCTCACAGGAAGTGATGCTTTTTATGTTTCCTGCATGTTTGTAATAAATAGAAGAAGAACTGGGTAGTTAGCATGAGCAGTGACAGCCACCATGACTGAACAGACAAAGAAAAGAGAAACTCAAACTGCATCAACAGAAACTCCAAGAAAAAAGTCATCACAGTACTTTCAAGGACTTTGACCCCCTTTTATTCCTCTTTGATAAACAGCGTTGCGTTAAAAGATATGAAATATCTCGGAATAAATTGACCACCCAAAACAAACAGAGCACAAGAGCACATGTCTAATGAGGCAGAATGCTCACATAATTTGCCTCGTATTGATATCCCACAAACGCACCGCCTCGGGCCCAGAACCGCCTCTGGCAAACAGATATCACACAACACAAGATGATTGTAAAAATGTGAGAATCTGCGATGACTGTCTTCCCATCCGTTGTTTATACAGGAGGAATAATCAGAAGCTTCAATTATGCGAGCTTGCACAGTGCACTGGAAGGATTACTGACTACAGGATTTCCAATTATGCTATAGGAGCGTATATCATAACCGTGAGTGCGATGGCTGTTTGACTGGTGTAATCACACGGTGACAGCGGGTGATGAAAATGATCTATTTCCTCTATTCACCGTGTGATGAGCGAGGTTTTAAACACTACAGTGGGATGAGGCTATTCCCTGCTCAGCGTTGCGGTGGCGCCTTGTGCTTCAGCACACACAGGGAGAAGAATGTCTCTTACGCAACGTAAACACACGCGCAGACGGCTCACACTCTCACCTCTAACATTTAACGACGAGAGAGAAGGAGTCGGCCTGTCTACAAACTCAGATAATTAAACCAGAGGGAAATTATAACAACCTCCTCTTTCTCTTTCTCTCTCTCTCTCTCTCTCTGTATCTCGTTCACTCCCACACTTACTGCTTGTCAGCAAATCAGCCTGATTGCGGATTAAAATGGCAATCCAAACTGGAGAGAGAAGAGAGGATGGAGAGCGAAGAGACGAGAGTAGAGAGAGTACAGGGGGAAAAAACGAAAATTAGGTTTCACATCCTGACAGCAAAGCTGAGATGAAAATAATATTTTCCGTCTATTAACTTCCATCTGTGGCGTTATCGCCGCGATAATTCAATCGGCGGTGTAGACGGCGCTTGGCTGTGGCAGGTGCGAGGAGCATCATGCATTTAGAGAGCGCCGGCAGACATCATTGGGCTAATTTATAGTTTTCATTTAGTGTCTTTATCATCCCATTACTGGCCAGCACACACACGCATACAGTTACAAACACACACACACACAAGCAGACAACGGCACCCGTGGGTGTGCACAGAAGGTACAATAGTCCTGCTCCTTGCCAGTCTTACCAGTGTGTGTGTGTGTGTGTGTGTGTGTGTGTCCTCATTACTGTTTGCACCACAATCAGCCCCTCACCTCCACAGCAGGGCTACTTGACTTGACTTACAGCGTGTGTGTGTGCGTGTGTGTGTGCGTGTGTGTGTGTGTGTAGTGTTCACAGAGCGGTGCGTAGGAGTGCTGTCCCCGCTGTGGTGTGTTTTACTATTCATATCTGAGCCCTGGAGTACCGTAGAATCGCCAACACAAATCAGCTGTGATGAGGCCGAGGCTATTATCTCAACACACACACTTTTAGCATGCGCCATACGGCACGCACACACACACACACACACAGCATAGGCCATTGTCCAGAGCGGAGAGGGAAAGCAGGGAGTGAATGGCGAATGGGAGGGGTGTTGCCATGGTGACCAGGACGACAGAAGGAAGAGGGGGTTCTGCCTCCTGACCCTCATTGAGGAGGTGACTGACTGTCACTAAACTGAGGCAAGACAGGCTGGAGTCACAATACTAGCAGAGAGAGAGAGGGAGAGAGAGAGAGAGAGAGAGGGAGAGAGACAGAGAGAGAGAGAGAGAGAGAGATCAGCAGCCATGTAAGCCCATCATGATTGTGGGCCATGTAAGCCTCAGCGGTCAGTCTGAGGCACTTAGCATTAGCATCAGAAAGACATTATGCTAATAGCATCAAAGGCGGCCGGCCCCCGCCTTTGTGTTTCCTGCGCCAACCCAAGGGCACGGGAGGATTTTACATTTCAACCGCCGTTCCAGCCCCAAACTCCCAAAGCATTTGCATGAAGATAAAAAAAAAATAACAAAAAAAAAAAAAAAAAAAATGCGATGCACCTCACAAACGATCAAGCATGGCCAAGCCTCTAAAGGTCTAGAGATATAGTGGAGGGTAACGCCACCTAAACTCAGTTCCCATATAAATCTTTGAGGTAAATTTGTAGTGTATATTACAAAAGTAGTATCAAACTAGTGAGTGATTTCTGTTTATATTGGTGGTTGTTTGCCTTATGATAAGTGGAGGTCTTTAGTTTTATTTACTACCTCACCAGAGTTGGAGTCATGTGTTCAGTCAGGAGCAGAATTAACTATTTAAAGACTGGAAAGGCAACAGATCACCTGATACTACACCCAACACTCCATCACAGCACCATGCCTGCAGGGCAAAGTCAATGGTGCACTACACTCATGTTGAGCGTCCCATTTACAGCATGAAATTGGAAAATGGATGGCTCTTCCAGCGGATCAAATGAAATATCATATAGGTGCGGGCGATTATTTACTCCACCCGGTTGTGTTATTTGAACTCCGTCTGTCCTCCTGTGTTAAGAAAATACCCTTCAAGCCTATAAGAACAACAAATAACAAAGGGGAAGAGGATCCACCTCCACACGGACCGTTTCAATCAGCCGCGCTCGCATTCCTCAGACGCGCCGCATCTCAGGGGGAAAGCGCAGAAAGACACCGAAGAAGAAGAAGAAAAAGAGTTTGGCCAATCGGAAAAAGGAGGGAAGGAAGGTAACCTAGGTAACGGTGAGGGATGTTTGTTCGGGGGCGTCGAGCCCGAGTGCACAAGAAGAGGAGGTGAATGGAGGGAAGAAAAGAGAAGAGGGTCAAAAAAAAAAAGAGAGAGACCCAGTCACCTTGGATGAGTCATCCAACGTACCTCAGCACCTCATAGAGACACACACTTACAACAGTGCAACAATACTCTCCCTCAGTCTCTCTCTCTCTCTCTCTCTCTCTCTCTCTCTCTCTCTCTCCCTGGTTAGTCAAGCATCACACACACACACACAGATACACAGTGTCACCCTGTTAAAGAAATATTAAGGCACCCAAACTGAATTTAAAAAACGGTATTTAATTTGATTTTTTGGCCTGAAAGGATGCCCTTGATCACTGCTGCCGGGTCTCGCTGAAATGTGGATTTTTGTTAACACCTCATCTGGAGACGGAGGAGAGGGGTCAAAGGGTAAAAGTGGGCTAGAAATGAGGCGCAGATAAATAGAAGCGGCTGGGGCGGCAGTGTTTGTTTCGAGGCTGGAGGACGATGCAGAGATTGGTTCTATATTGTGATTGTGATCTCAAGCACAAGCATTTTCCCCTGCTGATGGCTTAACAAGCCTGTCATGCACATGTGGAGACTATTCGGGTTAAAGGTGTTACATGTAATATTTTTAAACATCAATATATCATCAAATTAATAGTGGTACCTTGGTATAATTACCACAAACAAATGAGACCATGGTGGAGATGACTGGTAGCCTCTATCTCACGCCATTGGTATTGCTAGTGTTCCTCACAATTAAACCACATCATAAGCCTTTCAGTCGTTCCACAATCTGCCAATGCAAGAAACTCTGAAAGTTTTATCTCCATTTGGGCTGGAAGAACAGCGCCCTCTTCCTATTTTGTGCCATAAAGTAAACTCCCTTTGTGCCATAAAGCAAGACAGCAGATGCGAAATCCGACCTGATGGCACACAATGTAAAATACAGCGTAGAGGCCGGTAGAGGCTGCCAATCTTCTCTGCGACGGTCTCCTTTGTTTACAGTGATTATACTAATGTCTCAAAATCAATGTGGTAATGATTTATTGATGTTAAAATGCTAAACAATGCACGTTTAAGCTGTTTACCCACACCGTTGATACCCTGCAATTGAGTATCCCAGTTTGCTCTGAACAAAACAATTAACAGAATATTCTGTATTCCTGTCCACAGATGTAACCTTCTGCCTGCAAAAACATATGAAAAGATGCTTCCCCCTTCTTCTTTGTCTGTGCAATACCAGGCTACCTCTAATACAAGGGGAAGAAATTATGATTGTAACAAAAATCAGAGTATGTGTTACTTTAACCGAGTTGTGACATTTACATGCGGTGACCCAAAACCAGGGTACATGAGTAACTGAGCCAAAAACAGAATACTTTGTGTTATGTAAACATAGCCACTGGATGCTGAGTCCCTGCTATCCCGCGGTTGAATAAACCAGACGCGTGTTCAGAAATCCTCAGGGAAAGGAGACACCGAAGGAAGAGGGCTGTCTGTATCACCGTGCTGCATCAGCACAGGAGACAGATCACAAACCAATAACAGGGCTCATTTCCCTCCGCCCGTCCCAGAGGATCGGCCTCCAGGGTCAGAGGGGTGTGTCGCCGTGGTTAAGCCCCAGCAGGAGGAGGCGTGTTGGGCCGTGACCCGCCCCGGTGACGAGGCCCTGCTTCCACAGCATCTGGTCCCTTTTACATAGATAGGCAGACACACACGTGCACGGGCAGTGTATGGTTACAGGGCAGAAAGACTTGACGTTGGCGACACTTGAGCCGAACACGTCACCGACCGCGTCATCAAGTCCAGGTCATGTCTGCGTGTGTCCCACTAACACGCTTACTCATGTTTCAGTGCCTGATCAGCGCTTAACATGGGACTGATTCTGATGGGACATTTTGAGCAGATTCCACACAAGTATGCATCAATATTTATTATTAGTAGAAGTAGTACTAGTAGTAGTAGTTGTAAAAGTAGTAATACTAGTAGTAGTAGTATCCTGGGTTTCAGTGGAGAGTTTTAGTGTCCTATAGTCTAAATGCTGTTTCAGAGGCTTTCCCACCCTGACAAGAATACAATTCTTTGGGAATCATTGTTCCTATCATTTGTTTTTGCATAAACATAGTCTAATGTAAAGACATTGAATATTGGCAGAAAACAAATTGGTATACCCATTGGTAAACCCATATCGGTCAAACCCTAGTACATATAATCCTATTAAACACATAATGTACATATATGTTGAATGGAACAAATCACAATACTTCATGAACACTTCATAAACAAGTGAAGTTAAATATTTTTTTCCTAATTTGTAACCAACAAATACTGTATCACGTTACTATTACTGATGTATCATTTATTATGCTCATTAGTACATATTTGGTCTTTTATTCTACACTATGAAAAGATATACTGTAAATGAGAAGCATATAAACATGAGTGAAATGTATTTCATTCAGTCTCTTACCAATAACCAAATAAACATTTCTTTGTAATGAATCAAACGAAACCACAATATCACTCCAACAAGAGGATCATTTATTAACAAAAATTATAATACAAACAAGTAACAAATAAAGAGTGGACTAGTTTCTGACCATGTGAAGTGGCCAGGCACAAAATCATCACATAATAACATTTGCATTCAATTATCATGGCCATTAGAAACCTGAGCTTGATACAAAATGTTATGAACTGCGGTACAAATCTATGTTGCACAATGATTAGGAGGCATTATAAAAGGTACAGTGTAAGAGTATAAACATATGTACAACTGATGGAGTAAATTCCTCAATGCAGAATCAGCAAGGCGTCTTGCAACTCCTGTACATTTTATACTGTACAGTTGGGAGTTGAAGAAACATTCTGCTAACTCAGTATTTTCAGAAATGACATCAACATGGCCATTAAACACAAGTGTGACTCCTGATAATTTAACAACCCACTGCAGAAAATTTTCTCTTTTCCCCCCTCTAATATTGGTAACTACCTGTGACAGTAGAGAGCCAAAGGGTGTGCAAGCTTCCACTCCCAAACTGAACACACTTCAGACTGAGCCACCTGGACAATTTAGAATTAATATGGGAAGGAGATGAGCTTTTTCCCCTCCAACATGCTTGATCTCAGATTTGTAAATATCCTTTAAAATGAATAAATTAAATTTAGAATTGAAAGAAATAAGGGGATTAGCTGAGTCAGGCTGCTGAGCTGAAAGAAAACTTTGTCCCTCAGGACATTGGTCAGCAGCAGCCGCAGCATAACGCAATGTATGAGAAATAATGATGGTTTATTATCATACTCTGCTGGCAACCACAGTGAATCCTGCTTGGTGAAACTCCACTCAGGCTTTCATATCAGGGGTCAGAGGTTGAAGGTCGGGGGTGGTGGTACAGCAGGCACTAAGAGGGGGGGTCGTCTCCGTGTATGGCCTTATACTTAGACATCTCCTCCGGAAAGACTTTGCTAAGCTCTGAGATGAGAAGGCTCTTGAATTTCTGCAATAAATGACACAAAGAAGTTTGAAGATGAACAGAAAATATAAATTCATAAAGGTGTGGGGCAGAGACTGATTCTAATGATGCACAGAAAATCCCCCACACTGTTTGAAGAACTGTTCCCAAGAATATGTAACATCATCATTATCATCAAATAATAAAGACATTTCAACCATGGCACTTTGTATACATCCTGAAAAGGCTCCTTGCAGTGAAAACATCACATTATACGAGGAAGCAATAAATATGCTTTGGTGTATTTTATCTCTGAAATAGTATGCAGAATCTCACTGACCCTGGCATTAAAATGACCTCTTACCGTCATGGTGTCAATCTTCCCTTTGACGTGCTCGTTCTTCGCCAAGGCTCTCTCCAGACACTCCTTGGTGTACAGCTGAGGGTTTCGACCTTGGTCAATGTATCTGTGAACACAAGTCATAACAGTTGAAGAAGCTCTGGTGCAAATATCAGGCACAGACTAGCCCTGATAAGTGCCATTCTCTCTTGTATACAGAGAATAGCATGCCAAACTCTTTTTTTCAAAAATCTGTCAAGGTAACGTCAAAGCTTACTGGCATAAGTACAGTCCCCATAAAATATGACAAGACTTTTTCCCTGAATCAGGAGCCATTCTTCAGTTTGGCATAATCCACCAAGCAGCACTTATTTCAATTACATTTCAGTTTTTAGAACTGGTTCACCTGCTATTCCCATAGTCTCCCACCAAAATACACTGTGTGGATAGTGTGAACGGATTCTAAAAGTTGTAAATTTTACTGGAATAAGTGTTGCTTGGTGGATTATATGTACGCCGAATTGAAGAACGGCTCTTAACGATTAAGAAAAAGGCCTTGAGTCCTATGTTAGGAGGCATGTAACGTTTGTCGATACCACATTAAATTGCAGGATTTTTTAATGGAGTGGCGTTGCTGTCTCTCCATGCATGGCTCCCCACACATACAGTATGATACTCGGCCATCTCTCTGGTTGCACAGCAGTGATAGGCAACAGCAGAGATATGAAGGGAGGAACAGGGGCAGTTTCGCATTAATAAAGCGTGATTAACAGTTATGAGAAAGAACTCACTCAAAGGCCTCCAGTGGCACGTTGATCTCATGGAGCTGTTGACGACACTTCTCGATGTCTTGCAGTCCGGATATCATGAAGTTTCTGAAATTCAACGTAATAAATTGACACCGTACTAATTTAACGGAGCTTAACCGAGTTTTAAAAAACGTACGGTGCAAGTAAGTAACGTTATAACCAGTTCCGTCGCACATTACTCACAGTTTCTGGTTGAGTCCCGTCTGGCTGCTAGGCTGGAAGTCGCTGACGATGATTCCCAGCTGTCGAATGTTCTCGACAAATTTCTCCAGATGCTCTTCGAGGTTATCGAATTTTTCCGCCATTTTTTAATAAACTGTTATCAAACCACTTCCGCGAAACACAAATTATTCCGTTTACAAGAATCCTTTTGTCAATTCATCACTGTTTACCGTCGGCTCCGCTCCTCTGTGAAAGCCACAACACCGAACTGCGTTACGGCAATGTAAAAGCCAATCGCTGCGGCTAATGTTCAGCTACCTTAGTAACGACCAATGACAGAGTCTCGTTTTCCGGTCCTAAAAGCAGTAAAGTGTCGTGCTGCCGATTGGCGAACAAGCTTCTTTGTCACAACTATCAAATCAATTAAATTCAGTTCAATACAGAAACTTTACTGGCATGACTGTGTATCAGAAACCATATTGCTATAGTATTATCCAAGTAGTATATAAAATGTAAATAAAAAGACACATTTTACACACTCAAACCATGTTGAAATTATACATTATTTTGTTTGAAAGCATCAATATCTATAATAACAGAACAATTTCAACATTGACAACACTGTGCATTTACAAATCATTCAAAAGCCAGCATCTCTACAGCTATATTGTATTATAACTATGTATTATTCATAATTATGTATTATTCACTTGGTATATATTAACTTATTGTTCATTTACACATATTTTGGAGGGTATTTTTCAGTGGAAAAATACTAAATATCCCCAATCTCTCACACACACAAACGAACAGACCCACAGAAATGTAAGAGTCATTTCTGTAATTCAAACTAGTGTCCTATAATGTAAAACTAGTGTAGTGCAGTCCTGAAGGAAGGATGTATCTCATACTTGGGAACTTCTGGTGACACTAGGCCAAGATACCAAACTGTCGTTGTCTTCTTCTTCTTTTTTTTTTTGACAACAGGGTTATTATAGGCAAATCTTTAAACACACACAACCAATGTTGTCTAATCAATTTGTATGGAATAAAGATTATTATTTGTAGTAGTTGTTGTAGAAGTTCTAGGATAAAAAGCTCTATGCTGATTGGATCTATAAAGGAAAATACATGTGTTTTGTTTTTGTTCATCTCTGTCTGTTCTCCACTGATACTGACTCATCACTGGTGCATAGTGTGTTACCTGATTTGTACCATTCTGCTACACTCATAGGATCTCAGTCAGACTGAAACTGCATCAAATATCCCACTGACAGACATAGTTGTCAATAATCAATGTGAAGTTGGCAGTACTCGCTTTCTGCAGGGGAAAGAGCTCCTATATAGAACATATCGAACCACTTACCCAGGCCCACAATAAAGCCATTAAAAGGGATCTGGCCTGTGGATAATGTTAAATAGCAGAGCAATCAGAGATTAACTGCACTCAGTTTATCCAGATTTTATACATTATAGTGTGTGGTACCAGGCAGATAAGGGTTACATGATAATAAAAGATAAATCAATACTATTCTGACAATGTAATTATAGAATTTTACATGTGTAGTTGCACGTGTTATGGTGATTATATAATTCTATAATTTTAAATTAGTTTATTTACAGTGGTAGTTGTAGCTGCTCTTATGGTCATAGTTTAACCACCTTTTCATGTTTCATTACATCACTGGGCTAGACTGAACCCCCTATTTAGTATTATAACCTTTTAAGTAAGAGTCTACAGGGTTTATTCAGGGTAAGAATATACTTGTGTTGGCTGCATTGGGCTAAATTGGTGATTAAAGGGAGTGTCCTCCAAGTAGTGACGCGTACAGTCCTGCCCGTTTTACCTTGGCATGTTTCATGTTCTGCCCTGGCCTCAGTATTCATTCAGCCCAGGTAGGCTCAGGAGCGTCAAGCCAGCCAGAGTACAGCCAGAATAACACCGGACAATAAGCGCTTTTGCCTTCAAAATAAAAGTGGGAAAAATAGATTACACCTAAGGCATCTTGCATGGGCCTTACATTAATATAAACCCATCTAAAATCATTTTACCTATCCTTTTTATTTGTGGAATAGTGTTTACCCAACCTTTTTTTGGCCTGACATAAATGTTTTCGAGGCAAAGTCATCGAATACATTCATTTTTCTTTGTCTCAGTATGCTCAACTGCTGCTATTTTGTACACCCTCATAATGCTATAACTCATATTTTTTCATACTTTCCATTCATACATTTCCACTTAATATATGCTTGACATGTTGGAGTTGTCAATTGCGTTATGTTTAATACCTCCTGCTATATTCATATTCAAATTAGATTTTTAGATTTTAGTTTATATTGATGGCCTAATTGTATTTTAATTTACAACTGATTCCTCCTTAAATGTATGAGGTATTTTGGTGCCTGTGTTACTCCAAAAATAAGCGCCGGGCTTTTATTTTGAAACCTCGCGCCGTGCCAGCAGCGCTTCACCGGTGGAGGATTACCGGGGCTGGTTCGTCCTCGGCGACATTAAAGCTGGAGCTGCCGCAGCTGCACACACATCAAAGGCTCTCCGTCCCTTCCCTTCCTCTCCGCAGCTCAAACCGACGGCAGCTCTATTGGATGGTGGAGCCATTTCTTCTATCAGACAACAGTGGGATCCGTGTCCGGTCTGCTTAACGGGACATATAACGGATATACTCTGAATTTCAGCCGTCTACGGTAAGCATATAGGCTGCAATAGGGCTGCCGATTTAATGTTATGCCTGTATGGGCTAGGGCTCCAGCAAAAAAAAAAATCCTATGATATTCCTATGATATTCCTATGAGGATTTATAGTGTGTCTGTGGTACTCAATTGTGAGTGTATAGTGACCTTATCGTGCTTTATAGTATCTTTTTAAATCTGGTATGATATTACTATATATTCCTATAAGGATTTATATAGTGTATCTGTGCATCTCAATAGTCAGTTTATAGTGACCTTATGGTGTTTTGAATCACCATAATATTTCTATATTTTTCCTATAATATTCCTATAGGGACTTAGTGTGTCTCAGGTAGGCTACTCAATAGTGAGATTATAGCAACCTTATGCTTTATGGTATGTATTTTTTTTATTTATTTTTTTTGTAGCCCACCTATGGTATTATTATGGCAGTCTAATCATATAGCATATTCCTATATAGGGACTGACGTTTTTTGCGGTGATATTTGTGTAGTATCCTTCTAAAATGTATTATAAGATTACTATAGTGCTTTTGCGTAATGGTCGGTCCTTTCCATTGAACAGCTGCAGTCACAGTCATGTTGTTGGTCCACTAGTAGGGGAAAAAGGCTGGATTCCATCGATCTGTTTTGACAAAATCATTTTATGTGGCTGTTGTTTGGAAATGAAACCGTGTGTAATCATCTAAAAAACGTGTTTATTTATTGTTTTATTTTTATTTTTTCCTAGTCGAGCCTTGTCGAGATGATGCACTGAGGAGAAAACAGCACAGGCTCCCCGGTTGTGTTCATCTGAGGCTGCAGTGAACGGAGGGGGGATTGCGGTACAACAAGGTTAATAATCGACATCAATAAAGGTCGTTGCCGTTAACGGGAACCGACTTGAACGGGTGAATCTCGCCCCTGCGTGGGGGGATCGGCGGAAAAAAATATAGATCTGTAAAATTATGGCCACCCTACTGCGGAAGATCGGTCTGATCCGTCTGCACGACCGAGACACGGAGGACCCCAAGCACCACCAGGGCTCGTTAAAGGGGACCAAGGGGAACCAGAAAAACAACGCCAACAAGCACTGTCAGACCACCAACGAAACCAACATCCTGAGCACCCCGGAGATCAAGGCGAGGAAGCTGGACCAGCACGGCAAGGACAAGCCGTCCGGCAAGGATAAGCAGGGCAAGGATGCGAAGGAGAAGCAGCAGCAGCAGCAGCAGCAGCAGCAACAGCAACAGCAGCAGCAGCAGCAACAGCAGCAGCAGCAGCAGCAGCAGACGGGGGGAGGCGGTGTGATCGGGGGCAAAGCGACCAGCGCCTCCTCGATACCACCGCTGGCTCCTCACCGGCAACACTGCACCCAGGTGCGGACGCGGAGGCTGATGAAGGAGCTGCAGGAGATCCGGAGGTTAGGGGACAACTTCATCACGGTGGAGCTGGTGGAGGACAACCTGTACGACTGGAACGTCAAGCTGCACCAGGTGGACAAGGACTCGGCGCTGTGGCAGGACATGAAGGAGACGAGCACCGAGTTCATACTGCTCAACGTCTCCTTCCCCGACAATTTCCCCTTCTCGCCGCCGTTCATGCGCGTCCTGACGCCCCGGTTGGAGAACGGCTACGTGCTGGACGGCGGGGCCATATGCATGGAGCTGTTGACCCCCCGCGGATGGTCCAGCGCATACACGGTGGAGGCGGTCATGAGGCAGTTTGCAGCCAGCCTAGTAAAAGGACAGGTGAGGGGTGTGTGTGTGTGTGTGTGTGTGTGTGTGGGTGTGTGTGTGTGTGTGTGTGTGTGTGTGTGTTGAATATCATCTTCATGAATCATACAGCATGTTAATCACCTCCAGTGAATTTTATTTGGAACCATGACACGCACTGCATGTGAGCAATGGCATTGAGGCATCCATGCGCCATGCGTAATTAACGCGTAAAACTGCTTTTACGCATGCACTGCAAAAAAACAATCCATCTCAACAAGGCTTTTAGTTCAGTATGGAGTCCTAGAATCGCATTTTGTTTTCTTCAAACAGCTGAAAAATATGACAATAGGGTTGAGATATTTGCACTTGTTTCCAATGCAAATTGACTTGTTTCTAGTGTCATTTTCTTGGCACCGCTGGAGGGATCTGTCTTATTCGGCCACGATTCTCAATATACTGACACTTGTTTATGGAAAAAAAAAAAACCTATTGAAACAAGTGTAACTGCATAGGAAACAGGTGGGATTAGGATAATGTTTCACTATTTTAAAGGAAAATAAGGCGGAATGGTATTTTTGCAGTGTAGGTATAGTTAACGTTTGTCCAGCTCTGCCCAGTCATAAGTGTCCAACTGTAATATCGGAGGCCCGTGGTGTCCTCATCCTCTCTGCTATGGGCAACCTCATGATCTCGGATATTATTAATCTTTATGTGACATTACGGCGGCCATTTCATGCAATGCAACACTCAGTATCTCCTTGATGCCAGCTCTTCTCCGCAGTCCCCGCTTGCTTTCCCTGTATCGCCTCCATAAATCAGCATCGTTTAATAACAGAGTGGCTGCCAGCAAATTACAAACTCCCTGTGTATAGGGACTATCATGCAGTTTCGCAATCTGTGGACTCTCCTATACAACCCAGATGAAATATTTTTGAATGCATGGAGGAAAGCAATGATTCAACAAGCGTGATGATGGCTCGAGCAGTGAGACAGACAGATGGACGGATGAAGTCAGCAGGTAGCCTACCTACCAGCAGTCCTCAGTGACTGAGACTGACTACATTATGTAATCCTGTCAAATCTGTTTTCCACATTCACAGTGCACTGCAGCAGCAGCAGTAGCAGCAGTAGCAGCTCTGCCATTCCGATGGTTGCATTTCCAAACTCACTCCAGGCTAGAATCGTTTTAAACCCAGAATAGCATTTTTTTTTGTCCATCCACATATTTTGTCATGCACAGTTTTAGGCTATTTCATAGTTCAGGCGTTTCATCCAGCAGCATCTGCTTGTATTCTTGGCATTGAGCCTGTGTCCTTTGACGTCAGTGTTATGACAGTGTTATGGCAGGACACCTTATGTAAACTGTCATTGGATTTCCCCCCTCCCCCTCCCCCTCCCCCTCCCGCCAACTCCCCCTCTGGCCCAAGTGCTTTTTTGTCATTGATGATATAACTGAACATTATTCCTTTGTCATTTTGGGTCATTATGCATCTGTTACTAAGAGAGGTCATGCAAAAATAGTCTGTGACTATGTGTGTGTGGGTGTGTGTGTGTGTGTGTGTGTGTGTGTGTGTGTGTGAGTGTGTGTGTGTGTGTGTGTGTGTGTGTGTGTGTGTGTGTGTGTGTGTGTGTGTGTGTTATTTTTCTAAACTAATAAGGGGCGAATAGGTTCATAGTTCCCACATATATTCTCTAATTCTATGTTTTTTAGGGATAGGCTACATATAAAATGTGTTTACAGGGGCGATACCACCCCCCTCAAATCACCCCTCGAATGTGTCTGTGTGTGTGTGTGTGTGTGCGTGTGTGTGTGTGTGTGTGTGTGTGTGTTCATCTTGATTTGCAGCTTGAGGAGATGAGCTAGCAGCTCTGCAGTGCTCCCTAATTATGGTGCAGTGTCTTCCTTCTCCAGTTTGCTAATGGAAACAATATTGATTAATTATGCCTGTGTGTGTGTGTGTGCGTGTGTGTGTGTGTGTGTGTGTGTGTGCTCATGCATGTGTGTCCTGATTTTCTGGGTGATTTACTTGTCTCTCATGCATCATGAAATGACAGAGCACACAGCCCTATATCTATGTTCTGTATATCTATATACTGTATTATCTATATACAGAATCTATTTATTTGCCCTTGGGCACCAGTTCCCCGGCTTGTTTAGAAGCTCCCGCTATTTTTAGAATGAGAGGATACATGCGGTGACAAAGTGGTGAGCTGAAAGTCAACAGACCTGAGTCTTCGCCTGCAGATGTGACGGAGCACACACACACACACACTGACAATCACATGGGCCGAGATGAGAGGGCAGTTAGATTAGAGGCGATGACACCTCTTTGGCTGTCTGTGTGTTATCATAGATTCTAAGAGGAAGAGGCTTCCACTGTGGTCTGATGGCCATGAAACAGGAACATCCAGAGATCACGTCAGCCTCAAGAGCCGGCCTTTAACTCCTGCTCTTCAGACCGTCACTTAAAACGGACAGCTGGAAAAACCTGTCAAGTGTTATCTACAGTGTACGGCGCTGAATTAAGCCTCGCAGAGCAGTGAAAGTTGTAGAAACAGATGTCACCAGCAGGTTTTTAGACATGCTGTAGTCACATCTTCTCACTTTTGATTTAAGCTTAGGCTTCTCTGAGGTGTGGAACCAGTTTGATACTTGATCTGTATTGCTATACTGTTGTCTGTGCAGCAGCGTTTAGACAGTTACAGTCGACCCTTTAAAGCACAATAGCGGTGTGATTTAGACTTATAGCCCATTTACTACCGGCTACATCAAGTTTTCATTCCCCCCAGTCGTTTTGCAATATATGTCGTATTGATTTTTTAACATTTACTCATTTTTCGTCGTTTTTAAAATACAAACTTTACAGCGTCAAACCGAGCTTGAAATTACCTGCTGTCCCGGCTAACAATGGCGCCCTAAATAAGAAGACGAGGATGTGACAGTAAAGTCTGTAAGGCGAAATGTTTTTGAGGGATTATTTCCTGAACTCAGCACAATGAAATTAGGATAAAACACAAACTTTGACCACACTAAAAGCCCTCATGTTTGCTGTGATGGATCTTCAAATGGCTTCTTCTGAAGGGAGGAAAGCCCTTGTAGCCCCGATATCTCCAACAATGCCAGCTGAGTGCAGACAGTGCCAGGAATAATGTAAAGAGACAACCTGCACCATTGGCACAAACTTAAAAAACAGCGGTATTGTCCTTTACAGACACAGCCCTGCGTTCCGGAGGCCTCTCCTTAGCGATATGATGAGGATGATGATGACGGTGCCATCGATCCCTGTTTGTTTATCCTGACCCCTTTAGCACATGTCTGCCTTACGCAATCCCCAGCCCCAAAGCGGCTTCCCAACATGCACTGGGGCCTTCCCTGCCCATTGACTGATCTCCATTCACACGATTACCCAGCAGCCACTTTACACGAGTGTGTCCCTCTCAACGAGCGAGCGCTTAGCTGAAATAGATAAACACTGACATGGCACTGTATGGGCCCGGGGCGCTCGCTCAGCTGAACCACAGCGCACACACACACACACACACACACACACACTCTCTCTTTTGTTTGCTCACTCTTTCTCATTCACACACACAACACACAAGCACATATTTTCCCTATCCGTCTCTCTCTCTCTCTCTCTCTCTCTCTCTCTCTTTCTCTCTCTCTCTCTTTCTCTCTCTCTCTCTCTCTCTCTCTCTCTGTCCATCTTTGGATGTGTGATACTGAGCCATTCTTGTAGATGGCTGTGAGCACAATGGCGCAAATTAATGCTCATTTTCCCCTTTTAATGCTGAAGAGTCACAGGCTTTTGTGGGGGCTTGTATGTCTCCCCCCCCTCTCTCTCTCTCTCTCTCCCTCTCTCTCTCTCTCTCACACACACACACACACACTCTCTTTCTCTCTGTTTTCCTATCATATTCTATTTCAGGTTGAGTATCTCTTTCTCTCACACACAAACACACACACACAACCACTGTATTCACTGTAGGAGTAGACAAACAAGGTACCGGTACATGAGTCCACTTAATCTCCCTAAACACACACACACACACACACACTGTCCCATGCTCCCTCCATAGCAAACAAGCCAATGAGAAATTGCTCGCTATTGTGCGCATAAACAAGTACATGACGCCGACAGCGATTCCTTTAATGACAGCACCATGTTCCACTGCAGGCCACATACCTCCCTGCCATCGATCACTGTGGTAATCACACCTCTTTAACAATGGCCGATTGCCATTACAATCCCCATCCAAGGCAGCGGCAGCCATTTTGAGGTGGTGACAGCAACCATATGGCGAGATGCGAAGATATGCATGGATAACGAGGTTGCTAGTGATTTGAAAAGAACGACGTATCCCGGCGTCTCACCAGTGCATCGCCGGTGTTTGTTTTCAAAGATGGCCGTCTCTGTGACAGTCGTCTAACCGCAGGCAGAGGCGGAGCGGGTTCCAGCAGCTGTGCATAGGTGTCACCCGATCAGTTCATTTTCCATTTTAGGTCAGCGTGGATCAGCAGTGTGGGGGGGAAAAGAAGTGCGTGTCTTTTAATTTGCACAAACAGAAGAGAGGGACAGAAAGCAATAATATAAGAGAGAATGGAAGCTGCCAAGGAACACTGCAAAAAAAAAAAAAAAAATCCATCTTAAGTCATTTAATCAAGTCTTAAAATCTTATTTTTCTTATAGCAAGTGAAAAAATCTGCCTATGAGGGGAGATAGTTTCACTTGTTTCCAATGCAAGTCAACTTGTTGCAAGAACTTCTAAAATCAAGTGTAATTTTCTTGATTCTAGTGGTGTGATCTGCCTTGTTTGTTGTTGTTTCAAGATATTGACACTTGTTTCTGGAAAATTACTCAAACAGGCGAAACTGCATTGGAAAAAAGTGGAATTATGTCACCCCAGTTGGCAGAATGTTTCATTTCTTTTAAGACAAAGAAGATTTTAAGACTGAATGTGAGACTAAACGACTCATTAGGATGGACATTTGTTGCAGTGAATGACATTAAGATCGATGCAAATGGAGGGAAGGATAACAGGACAAGCTCTTCAAAATGTGAGTGTGTCTGAGAGAGAGAGAGGGAGAGAGAGAGAGAGAAAGAGGGAGAGAGAGAGAGAGAGCATGAGAGACCGAATGAGAGAGCGAGTGTTGCTAAGCCCCACAGTGAAATGAGGCCAATGTTGTTACAGGAATGGAAACTGTAACCCTAATCTCCAGATCATTCAATGTTATCACCTCATCTCCCTTTATCCTCAGCATCACTTTTGACCCAAATAGCACAATAGCATGGGAGCAGAGAATTAGGATAAACAATTCTTTGAAATATCCCCATGCACTGAGAAGCACGCACTGCAAAAAAAATGTCCATATTGCAGTCCTAAAATCTGATTTTTCTTAAAAAAACAAGTGAAAAATTGCTTCTGAAACAGCATTTACACTGTGGCACAGAAGCTCTCCACTAAAACCAATACTAATGAAATTGTTTTAGGTGGGTTGGAGCTCCTCTAAATGCTGCAGTGCACTACAGAGAAATACCTCATATTGTTTTTTTCTCCATAGTCTGCACCTTAATCCTGCACTGAGGCCCTTCTTTCCTGTTGATCAGGCAAAACCACTGAATAAACTGAGCTGTTATCTTATTGTACAGGACCCAGGAGTGAACCAGTGTTATACAGTGACACAATGTCCTGTGCACATGTCCACCTTAACAAGCCAGTAAATCTAGTTTGGAGTCCTAAAATCCTATTTTTCAAGGGAAACATTCTGCCAACGGGTGAGTGAGATCATTTCACTTGTTTCCAATACAAATCACCTTGTATAAGATGATCTCGGCCCCATCGGCGGCACTTACTTTGAGAAAAATAGCACCTTAGGTCTCATTACAGAAGTAAATTACCTGAGAAGATGGTCATTGTTGCTCTGTGCATTGGACATTGTGCCACTATATAGCACAGGCTCACTCCTGGGTCCTCTGCAATAAGATAAAAGCGCAGTTTATTTAGTGTTTTTTTCCTTTGTTTGCCCGATCACAGAGACAGAAGGGCTTAAATTCAGCATTAAGGTGCAGACTATGGATGTGTAATAATATACGGGTATTTCTCTGTAGTGCACTGCAGCGTTCAGACGAGCTTTTCCCCTACTCAAAGAATTTCATTAGTATTGGTTTCAGTGGAGAAAGCCTTAGTGCCATAGTGTTTCAGAGGCGATTTCGCCCTGCCAAGAAACAATTCTGGTGGGGGGGGAGGAGGAGGGTGGAGACTGGTGCATTGTATTACACAGAGCGTGTAAAAACAAATACAGTGAAGTATCCTGCATGTTACAGAGCAGCGGGCATCGTGTCCAGTCAAGCCATCACAGCAGTGCTGATGTGTCTCTTTGGTGCAAATTGTCTCTTTTTTCCTTCCTGTGAGGAATAAACACCTGATTGCCCTTTTGAACTATATAGCCAGCTACATAAAAAAAGCACTTCATGTAATCCATTACTTTAAGTATGACCAATGGACAATGATTTACTGTTGATTTATGAGTCAGCCCTCCTGCCTCTGTCTGTCGTGACCTTCTCTCTGTGAGCAACTGGCCTCCCAATAGTGTTTCAGAGATGAGGTGATTTTTATATGAAATGATGCAATTCAAGATCGAGTGACACTCTCGTATGAAACACACATTTGTCACGGCTCTGTGTCATGGCGGCTGCGTCTCAATGTTCGGACGTGAATGCGAAGACAGTTGTTTTTCTTTTCCTATTCATCATCCTATCCCACGCGCTCTTCTTCAGGGAAGATTTAGCGCCGCTGCCAACGACGGAATAAGCAGCTTTGTCGTCACAGGCGACGCCCACACCTCTTTTCTCGTTTTTTTTGGGGGGTTTCTTTGCCTTGCCATCCCACATTTTATTATTAGCCCTGGTGCGTGAAGAGGAGAGGGTTGCATCAAGGTGCTGGCCGGGTGAACATGTCTCTTCCCTCAGATGTCACGGCGCTCTGGGTGAGATGCTTTTCACACCGAACGCAAGAGCGCTATCTGCTCATATATTTACTTTTCTGTCATATTTACAATGTTGGCGTCATTTACTATTATGGTTGGCTGTAGTCTTCACTTATCTCCCTAT
>NC_136015.1:7270000-7337500 GCF_048128805.1 Centroberyx gerrardi
TTCAGCCGCAAGGAAGCCGAGGCCACCTTCAAGTCCCTGGTGAAGACCCACGAGAAGTACGGCTGGGTGTCCCCGCCCGTGTCCGACGGCTGAGGGCCCCGTCCGCCGGCCCGCCCCCGCCCCCGCTCCCCCCCCCCGCGCTAGCCGGAGAAACCCAGCTAGCCCCGACACGCAAAACGACACACCACGCTAACTCAACAATCTCCCGACGTCACCTTCTTCTGTTTCACTCCAGTTTGTGTTTTTTCTTGATTTTTTTTTTTTTTTTTTGTGAGGGGGGGGGAGGGTAAGGGTTCGTTTCTCATCTCCACCAAAACTCTCGGAGAGCGGACGCCCGGCCGTCATCGTCACTCGTCCTCCAAGAAAGCGACACTTTGGTTCTCTTTCGTTCCCCTCCCTCTCTTCATCTCTCCTTTCTCCCGGTCGGGGGAGGCCAGAGAGAGGGGAGGTGTGTGTGTGTGTGTGTGTGTGTGTATGCGCGTGTGTGTGTGTGTGAGTGAACTGAGTAGTGACTCACTCTCTTGGACATCCACTGGGAGTGTGTGTTTGTGTGCGTCGGAGTGTGCGTTACTATCGGTGGATTGTTTTTTTTTTTTTTGGTTTCTTTTTTTCCCCAACGCACACCCGTGCACGCGCGACGGGACAAAGCGGACGGCGCGGACTTCGCTGCCACCCATGTGAAAGACTACTGAATGAAGAAGAGACTCGTTCCCCCTCTCCTCCGTCCCCGTTGCCCTTCCTCGCCGTCCCGTCCTCCCCCTCTCCCTCTCTCCCCTGCCCTCCCCTCCCTTTTTCTCTCTATATATGCTGACGACATAGCACTGAACTGGCATTACTTTCCATCGTCTCTCTGGCTGTCGGGTCATTTACATATAAATGAAGCTGTTAATGTTTAATAGACGGGCAGCGCACTGGCGTTTATACTCGCTCATTAACTATTTTGTTCCCCCTTTCTTTTCGACTGTGCCGTTGTTCACAGTTCAATGCAACATGAAGATTGTAATTTTACGTGGAGCTGTGCTCTCTCTCTCTCTCTTTCTCTTTCTCTAGCTGGCTCGCTCACTTTGTTTCTCTCTCTCTCTCTCTCTCTCTCTGTTATTTTTTTTCTCTCCGTCTCTCTCGTGGCTAAATTTAGAGCTCACTGTTGCGTAGATGGATATTGATTTCTAATGGAGAAAAAAAACAAAAACGTCACACGTTGCTTTATGCAGAGACTATGTATGATAAATAGAATGACAGTCAATCACCTCTCTTGCTCTCTCTCTCTCTCTCTCTCTCTCTTTCTCTCCTCTCATATTATCGTGTGTGTGTAGGAGAGGAAGAAGACTTGTAATTCCCATGATTTAGATACCAGATGGTACAGCTGATGGCCAGGCCTCAGTGTGTGTGTGCGTGGTATTGAGTGAGTGTATGTGTGTGTGTGAGAGAGTGAGGGAGACAACCCTTTAAACAGAGAAAAATATGATTTACTGTGAATGAGGACTAAGGCCTAAAGGGAGTGCTGTTTTTTGCTAGATTACACTTTGCTGTCTCGTTGCACTGTCTATGTCATGTCCCGATTATTATTATTATTATTATTATTATTATTATTATTATATATGCGTGTGGTTGTGAGCGACTATCTGTGTGCACATAGTCTGTCACGCTCGTCTCTCTCTCTCCGAACCATTTAAGAACTAAAGAATGATAGAATAGATGCTTTGGACGTTTAGCTGTGCTCCAAACACACACACACACACACACACACACACACACATACACAACACACACTTGCGCGTTACACCTGTGGCCTCGACGGCGCCGCAAACACCCAGAAATGAAGACGGACAGAAGCGAGAGCGCCGCCGCAGATGGAGTGGCGCTTTAAACGAGTGCGCCGGGCTCCGCTTCAGTACCTTCCTGATTGATGTCTGCTTAGAGAGAGAGAGAGGGATGGCGATAGGGAGGGAGAAGAAGAAGAAGAAGAAGAAGAGGGAGAGGGAAGTGTGGGAGCTTTGATCGCTACCGGCTGCTCCTTGAAAATGTCAGGTGGCTCGCAAAATGGCCGAAGACAGATAGCATCCGCCGCGCCCGCTGTGATTACAGATACACACACAGCCGTACTTTCGCTCCTTATACAAGGACGGCGTGAATATCTATCATGTACTGTTAAGGCTAGCCTCGGCGTTACAGTAACACAAGCATCAGCATCGATCAGTCGGGCCCCTACTGGCCGCAGACTATCTGTCCCGTCCGGCGTGTTCCTCATGTGTTTGTTTTGCTATCTGCCAGTTAAATGTCAGAGGGAAAGCTGCTAATTGGTCTGACATTTCAGCCGAGCGTCATTAGAGGAGAGCAGCGAGGGGAGAAGGATGGAGGATGTCAAACCTCCCGCCCGGCTCTGACATTTGTCGTTTTCCCCCCCTTTCCTGCCCCATTGGGTGGGGAGGGGGGGGGGGGTAAGAGGGGTAGGCAGGCGGGGGGGGGAGGGAGGTTGGGATAGGGGCAGCTCAATGCCGGTCAGCTCTCAGCAGCCCAGCCGTAATCCTGGAGCGGGACGTTAAAACCGCCGTGCCGGAGCAGAGCCGCGCCCGCCGGACGGATTTGCGCTCCGGGACGATAATAAATGTCTGCCTGTGTGCGAGTGCATGTGTGCGCGAGTGTGTCAGATATGTGCGTTACACTCCCACGGTGAAAAAAGAGAAGAAAAAAAAATTAACAAAAAACACACCATCTGGTATGTGATCATGTACGAAGTGAAAGCGTGTTAGTCCTCTTTCAATTTGGCTAGTCATTTCAGGGTCGATCGTATAGTGTTCTCTTGGCTTGAGAGCGGAGAAAACTGTAAAATGAATTATTATTAAGACAAAATATCTCAAAGCTGAGTGTTTGCTGGTTTCAAGAGAATAATTTTGTGATATAGTTTAGATCGGTAGTTTGCAGACACTAACTGGGTGAATTGATTATGTTGTATTATATCTGCATGTGATAAGTGATTGGTAGCTAGCTATATCTTTTTTTCAAGAAAAGCAAGAAAAAAATATGGGGGAAAAAACAAAACAGCAAATGCTTCTCTTCTCTTGTTCTTTTTTTTGGGTTCTGTATGTATTTTTTTCTTTCGACGCGTCCTAAAAAAAAAAATGTCACATTGTGTTATATGAATGTTTGTGTTTTAATTTATTTGTGGTTTGCCAAAACGAAGATTTGAAGCATGTCGCAGGTATTGTCACAAGAAAACGAGAAGAAAAAAAAAAAAATCCTTACGGAGAATGGATAGCCTTTGCATTTGATGTGATGGGGGGAAGGTGTGTTTATTTGGGGGGGATTTCAGGGACTAAAGAAGGACAGAGTGTTGCAAAGCCTCAAGATTATCAAGGGAGTATTTCCTTCATTGGGAGCTGACATGGAGTGCATCTCAGTGGAATTAAGTGAATTCCCTAGCTCCCTAAAATACTTCCTAGTCCCCTCCGTGATGTCACCGCTGTCCCTTCCCCATTGGTCCTGGTCTAGACGGCGATTTGGCTTATGGATAATGCAGTCAACACAAAGATCCGGACTGAAGTTCACCCCCGGGGCGCTGATCTAGGGTCAGCATGACCTCCCTGTACTTCACTTCTAATCCCAGTTATGAGGGAATGCGCACATCTGACCTGTGATCAGTATCTCCGGGCGACTTCATCCCAACTCCTGACTTGAGCGTTTGGTCGAGACCGAGGTCATGAAGTTCAAAAGGTGAAAGGTCGTTGCAAGACCAAACAGGAATGTGCAATAAAAGTTACAGCTTATTCAAACTCTGCTGATTGGACTTGTGGTTTGTTTCCTATCCGCACACCTGGCATCCTCACTCTCTGCAGCCGTCCCTCCTGCACTTACATACATTTTAATGACCCACTTCAGACTGATTTGTCCTTTTCCTGGCCCCTGCATTGTCCTACTTTCATTTGCTGCAGTCGTGCTCAATGAGACGTTGTTTCAAACATCCTCAGCCAGAACAGTCTGTAATCCTCCCTCCTCTACTCCTGAGCTTTTATCAGAAGTCCTTCAGCTTCACGGGAACGCGGTGTTCCCTCGTTGTGCACGGCATGGTCGTCCTAATCTGACACGGCGCCACTGGCACCAGCTGTGTGTGTGTAAGCGGGTGTGCTGAAGAGAGAGCGTGTGCACGGGTCATGGGGAGAGATTACAGATGAACTTCAACCGAACATAACATCCAAGCGGTTGTGTCGCCAAGGTTAAATACAGGTACACTGCAAAAAAGGCAGCTGGAGTATGTCATGCATTTTCACAGCAGGAAACGTCCATCTTAGCAAGTCACTTGTCATTCACAAGTCTAGTGTTGAGTCTTAAAATCCTGTTTTTCATAAAATAAGTGTAAAAAAAAAGTGTGACAATGGAGTGAGATAATTTCACTTGCTTCCAATGCAAATCAACTGGTTTCAATCACTTTGAAATTAACTGACATTATGTAGATACTAGTGGAATGATAAGAGTCATATAGTCAATGTCAATATAATATATAATAGTCAAGTATAGTATAGTATAGTATATAATAGGGATGCTTATGCTTATCTCGCGATACGATTCAATACGCAATATGGGGTTATCGTATGACTGTGCAGAATGATGTTTATTTCTCAGCCACAAACCTGTCTAGCAATGGCATTGACTTGCTAGAATGTAAACAATTTTAAAAATGTCATTACGTGCAAATAATATAGTTTAGATGGAGAGCTTGAGATAGTCCAGCCGTCTCATTTGTGATTACTACAGCAGAATAAAATGTAGCTAATATCGCAATTCATTTTTCTGCCCCACGATACATATTGTCACATATTTGTATCGCGATATATTGAATTTCGATATCGCCCCATCCATAGTATGATAATATAATAGTCAAGATAAAGTCAATTGATTCAATATAGTTATTGAAATAAGTTGTTTTGCATTGTCTGTTTTTTCCAGTTGTTTCAAGGAAAGTAAGGTTGTAAGATTCAATAGACTAAATTACTTAAGATCGACATTTTTTGCAGTGTATGCATTGTATAGCTGCCTCTCTTGACATTTTGAATACTCCTGCCTTTTAGACTAGTTACCATTGATGAATTTTTTTTCAGTTTACCCACCTTCCATGAGCATATATCCAAATCCTGAACTACCATAACCTCGCAGCATTAAAGCCTAACACGCCATGGGAAATGGCCTGGGATGGACACACATTCTAAGGTCAAGGTCCAGTCTCTGTCAGCACGTCCTCCGCAGGCGCTGATGGCAGAGACAGTACAGTGGCCCTCAAATTATCATTAACACCCGAGCCTGCTGAACTGTGCAAACACGCGCCCGCCCTCACACACGTACGCACACAATTTGCGATCATCATTACTGACATATCCCAATTAATTGATCCCCGAGCACTCTTGTTTTTGTCTAGCTGACGTTTCCCCGCCGTTCATTAGGGAGGAAGAGAGACGGAGCGGTGTGCGCATCAGAGAGAGCGAGAGAGATATTGATGACACCATACTGAATACTCCGAGGACGCCGGGGCAAGCAAATGAGCTTCATTTCCTGATTAGGCAACACAGCAAGCATGCAAGAAAGCAACTTCTGTGCGTATGTATGTGTGTATGTGTGTGTGTGTGTGTGTGTGGGTGGGTGGGTGTGCGCCCGAGTGTGTTTGTGTGCACTCTCCTGCTCGGGATTCGAGTGGAAGCAATAGACAAAAACATTCATTATTCAATTGTGAGACGACACGATTCAATCCCCTGAAGGTTACCTTGACACAAACACAAGCAAAACAACCTCAGCGAGGCTTAGACAGAGAGAGAGAAGAAAAAAAACACACGGGATGCAGAAAGAGACGGGATAAGAGAAAAGAAAAACTAGGAAGAGGGTGACCGTGACTGTGTTTATGTATTCAGCTTATTGCTTTTATTCCAAAAAAACGACAAACCCCCTCTTGAGTAAGCCGTTTACGTGATTTGTAAAAGCACGCGCGGCGTGAGACAATAGTGCCACGGCAATCCATCTGATGCCAGCATATGCCACCTGTTTTCATTTTCATGGGGGCGATGCTTACTTGGGATGAGATTTTAATGCGGGTGAGAAAACAGTGATAAGCTGTTTTATTTGGCCCATGCCATTGTTTTGTTCAGGATTATGGATGTAGTGGAGGGTAAAGCCTCCTAAACTCAAGTCTTCCCACCGTTTTATTTGCGGAGTTTACCCACCGTTTAAGGGCTGGCATAACATTTTATGTGGAATTCAGGGTATACATCATTGTTGGTAGTATCAAACTGCTTAAATAAATAGTTTTCTTCAAGTATAACTGATTTTTTGTTTACAATAGTGGTTGTTTGCCTGATGATGATCACCAACCGGAGGATGTACTGGAATATTGACCCTCAGTTATAACTAACGAGGGGGATTTTGAAAAGAGGGAGGCAACAAGATGGTAAGATAAGGTCAAGCAGCACAGGAGAGGAGAGAGCGAGCCTCTCCTCTCCATCTGAATTGTATTAACTTCATTAGATCAGATGTGATTTGTGAGTCTCCCATTTCCTTGGCTCCGTCCTCGCGGACGCGCAGCGCCAGGGAGATTTCCCAGAATGCCCACAACGCGGCGAGAGCCGGGCCGAGGATGCTCATCACACACTCGTAGACACACGCTCGCCCGC
This sequence comes from Centroberyx gerrardi, assembly GCF_048128805.1. Lineage (NCBI taxonomy): Eukaryota > Metazoa > Chordata > Actinopteri > Beryciformes > Berycidae > Centroberyx > Centroberyx gerrardi. The sequence goes on from NC_136015.1 coordinate 7,276,651, forward strand.
GCAAAACCCTCTCACACACTCGGAAACACTTCCGCCGTTCTATAGGTGACGGAGTTAATGTCAAGAGAATAGACTAGAGGCGGCGAGAGGCCGTAAAAGGGTCACAGAAGAAAAACCAGTGGTCCAGAAACCCCCGGGGGAGAAGCCATTAAAAAGTCACTGTTGAATTATTGATCCCCCTCCCTCTCCATACAAAAGTCAATCCACGACGCGTATAGCCGTCTTTCAAAATGCATGAAATACTTGCATTGATGATATATGAATCACGGATGATATATTATCTGTTGATCATGCTATTTCCCATAGGACTATATGACACTGTCTTGGAAAACCATATAGAGGTTTCAGCCTGCGTAGGATTAGCTGAAGAATACCTACCGGATAAGAAATAATAAAAAAATGTAGTATGTGCATAAGTGATGCCATTGCTATAGTACATGAATGAGATGAAGAGTCCCGAGGCCTCACTGTGAAGAGAGTGGGATCCCAGATAGAGATGCGATTTCATTGTATAGTCTATATACATTATGCATCTATACCCAATATACTGGCATCTCGCTTGGAAACATGGTGTTAAATAATGAATTTGTTTTCCCTCTTGATACATATGGATAGGATGGATGGGCTGTGTGCACGTGTGTGGGAGGATTTGGACACATGATCATGCATGTATTGTGCGTGAGGGACTGAGTGTGTGTGTGTGTGTGTGTGTGTGTGTGTGTGGGTGGGGGGGGGGGGCACCAAAAATGAATGTGGCTCCATAAGAAGTCATAAAAGTAGGGTTTGTTCAGTCTGTTTTGATTAATGGAAGGCAGACCCATCAAACACATTAGAAGAATGGTTGTTGTTTGCTATATCAGATTCTGGATGATGTGGTAGCTGCATGTCTTCATTTTGCCAAGTCGCTGCTGGACTCAACTCAACATTTTTATGCTGTGATGGAGCCAAAAACTCCTCCAGCCAGAGTGTCTGTAATAATTATGAAAGTACCTAACTCAACCAGGACTCAGTTAGCTTAGCTGCTTAGTGTTCATTAGCTAAGTAGTCTGTCAGCTAGCAACTAGCTGGCTAGCTACTTTGAATTCCTAGATTAATAAACAAGACAGAGGCAGCCAAGTCGACCCAAATGTGCACAAAATTCTCACAATATGATCATATTAAAACAGCTTTTAAAATTCTTTTGAACTGATATAAAGATATTTAGCAGCTACACGACTACGGATGTCGTCTCAACTTTCATTTTGGCGTCATTTACACAGGTTTTCAAAGTTGGTCTAGGTCGGTGTATCAACTATTCAACATGAAGATGTTTGCTGGGCAGCTAACACTAGCTAGCTCGCTAACAGTTAACTACATGCATAGCCTTCCCTTTGCTGTCTTAGTATTTTTTTTGTCATATGAACAGCCTTCCATTAGTTAACGTAGCTAACATCAACCATTTGGCTCTCTCTGCAATATTAATGCAGTCCAAATCAGACAATTTGGATATATTTCCTTACATTTCTTTAATGAATGCCTATAATGCTATGCTACACCTCAACAACTCAAAAACTTGGCAAAATCAGGATGTGCGTAGGAGCTGATAGTTGTAAAGTATAAAAAGAGCTGATAAATATAGATCCTGGAGAAAGAACACACCATAGTCAATCCTCTCTCTCTCATCCTGTCTTTCTCTTTCACTCTCTCTGTGTGTGTGTGTGTGTGTGTGTGTGTGTGTGTGTGTGTGTGTGTGTGTGTGTGTTAAGTACAGATAGAGAGTGTGAAGCTCCTGTACTCTCTCTTCTCTTTCAAACTGCAGTGTGCTGTTATGTAAGCTTTGGCACTGTGTGCTGGAGGGAACAGCAAGCTGTGGCAGCTAGACACTCTCTCTCTCTCTCTCTCTCTCTCTCTCTCTTTCTCTCTCTCTCTCTCAGCAGCGTCTTTGCCATTCTTCGCAGACTGGGGCTCACTATAAATATTTTATATGGCACAGTGCATGTGGGAAAAATGTATTTTTAGACCCTTTTCCAGTGCTTTCAGGAGAAGCCAGCTCTCTGTGACGCCAGACGGCTTTTTAGGTGTGGATTAATTGGACTCTCTACGTGCCTTTTGAGTGCATACTGTAATGTGCATGTGTACGCGCATGTGCACCAGGGTTGGGGTCGATTTACTTTTAATACAATCAATTCAAACTGCTGTCCACTGGCAACTGATAGAGCATTCATTCTAAATTAGTTAATTCAAGTTAGGATGCATGAACCTTACAAAGAAAGTTAAATTCAATAAAGTTCCTATTTTTGGGGGATTTTAATCCACTTTGTGAACTGATTGAAATGGAAACAAATGACTCTGACCTTGACGTGCATGTGTGTAAATGTGTACATATGTGTGTGTGAGTTAAATCAAACCAGATAAAAGGACTTGTGTCTCCTCGGTGCATTAAAGATCTTCCTTCAAGGTGATCCTGCTCCTCTCCCTGTCCCAAAAGAGACTTCCGCACTGATAGAACTAGACAGGGAGAGAGAATGCGGACTGCAAGCGTGCAGGGGAAAATCAAAGAATAGGAAGAGAGAAAAGCCCGTGCAGAGGCTGGGAGTGAGGGATAGGATGTTGAAATGCAAAGCACACCCCTCCCTCTGCCACCAAGACATGCATGCATGAGCATGAGCAGTAGGCAGCGCTCACACAGTCACAGTCGCAGCGCTGTAAACACCGGACTGGATTTTCAACGGTATAGAGGATACAGCCTTTCGCATAGAGAGAATACACAGAAGCCAACATAGATACTCGACATACACGTTCATTAGTAATCCAGGTATTGGACACATCCTTGGATCATCAGCCACATCAGTGATGCCATTTGATCCACTATCTGTCTGTCTCTCAGTCTGTCTCTCAATTCAATTCATGTGCTTTATTAAAATTAAATTGAAGAACAATATTGCCAAAGCATCGAGATAAAGGATCAACATTTTTACATTCCTCCTGTTGTGTCTGTGTGTGTGTGTGTGTGTGTGTGTGTGTGTGTGTGTGTGTGTGTGTGTCTCAGTGCCTGGACAGTGGAGGATCTGTGTTGCTGTGTATTCGGTTCTTCCACCACCACACATATCATCTGTAGTCTATATGGAAGTTATTAGTGTTTGTGTAGAAACAACAGACACAATGTGAATGTCTCTCTCTCTCTCTGTCTCTCCTCTCTCTCTGTTACGTGTGTGTCTGAGTGGAATGAGGTGTGTGTTACACCTGCCCTGATCTGTTAGCTTCTGTATTTTTAAACAAGGCTGCAGGTAACTGGGTCGATCACACACACACACACACACACACACACAATGCACACACACCCGGAGTGCCCTCGATCTAACCTTGATCAGTGCTGTAAATGCTCCTGATTGGCTGCATGATACAACAGCGCACCGCTGCTTTATTAAGCTGCCATACTTGCTCATTTTAACAGCTCTCCAGTATGATCCTGCATATGAAATGCAAATCAGAGTGAGAATGAGACAAAAGCTATAATGTTGAATGGATGTGTGCTAATCTATCGTTCTCCAGGGAGGAGAAAGCATACAAAACTGCAGAGCACTCGCTCGCCACAGCCATACTCTGGGTCTTATACAGAGTGCAATGATGGGAAAGTGTATGGGAGCAGCGAATGCTATGGCAACAACCTTGGCTGATATTTTTACAGGAGGATTTCACTGCATTTCTCTCCTCCGCAGCTACTCTCCTCCCTCATTCATCTCTCTTCTCCTGCCTCTCCTTGCCCTCCTTTTCTCCTCGTCTTCCTGACAGGAGGACAGCCGCCATCCTGACTGCTAATGAGAAGCCGAGCTTTTGCTATGTGTATTTGTGAATGTGTGTGTGTGTGTGTGTGAGTGTGAGTGAGTCTTTGTTTGTTTGTGTGTGTGCGTGCATTGGGATTTTGGAAGAGGCTAAGGCCAGGAGCGAAGAGAAAGAGTGAAAAAGATAAAGGGAGATGTGCTCTCCAGCTCTCTTCCCTCGATCTGTTTCCTCTCTGTTACTAGGCAACACCTGCAGGCATGCACTAAATAAAGCCTTGTACCCGCCATTCAACCCCCCCTCCTCTGCCTCTACCTCCATCTCTCTCTCTCTCTCACTCTCTCTCTCCAGCCACCTCATCCATCTCCTCCTCTCTCATTCACCCCTCATCCCTTCAACCCCCTGGACCTTTACCCTTCGCTCCATCGTCCCACTACCCAACACATCCTGTCCTTCTTCCCTCCCTCCTCCCTCCTCCCTCGTCCCCTCTACAGAAAAAGGAGGGCTCTTTGGTTACAGTGCTGCTTCCATATTCAACTGTAATGACTCTGAGGAATCTCTGATTTGTTAAATGTTTAAAAAAAGGTAAATCAGATTAAAGGACCCAGCGTGGTGCTTAATAGGTTCTAATACTCAACGAGTGAAAACTAGCTTAGCGCTAGTTACACTCTCGCCTGCTGTGAGCGTATTAGCAAGTCATGGAACCAAAACAAATCAACTAACACTACCTCTAACATACACTTAGCCAGGCAGTACATCCTCAACAAAGGATTAAGCTCACTTGGCCTACAACAAAGAAGTCCAACAAGCCATATGCAAAATCTAATTAAAACAATATAATGTAAAATGAAATGACTTTTTCAGGAAACTAGGCAGTGCAGAATGGATCTTCTACTAGCTAGCCGAACGCCTCCACAAGCAATATGAATTGAAATGTGAAATACATAAAGCACTCTTCCAAAGCAACTTCAGTGAAAAGTAGCAACAGCAGCGGTAGTAACTTGCAGGCCATCAGCAGTCTATGCAACTATTCCAGACATGGCAGTTCCACAAGGACCGAAAGAAAATCCTACAGTCTCTTAGTCTTGTGAGGCCACACCCAAATTCAAAGTTTTACCCAAATCTCACTTTGGGTCTGGGAAATACACTTCAATACTTCAATACCACAAGGTAATAACCACAGAATTTGAATGGATAGAACGGTCTTTCCACTGTTTTCTATGGTATTTTGGCTGGTACACCAAAAAATGGCATCTACAGTTAGTTGCTATGGTGACAGAAGTTTGGCTATTAAGGCCGTAAAGTGTGTCACCGGCTGCCACACAGCGTGAGTGAGTTAGCTTTGTAATGTTACAATACTATCGTTAAATGAATAAAATGTGACGACTTATCAACAGTAATACAGAGGGATTGAACCCAATCGGTCCAGAAATCCTTGAGTATCCTCCCCGCTGACAGCAAAGCAACAGAGATAGCGTAAGATGCCAGTTTTCCACTGCTCGCTGCCGATCATCCAGGAGCGTTGATTTGAATGAGAAGGACTGTTCTATCCATTCAAATCCATTCAAGGTTTGCAGGGCAGCTGAAGACTTGGATGTCTGTAAATCGGCAGGTAAATCGGTGAAGAGTGGGGCTCACTGTGTGGGACTCAATGTGACATTTAGCCCATGGGCGAGAGGCCATCTCTTAGTCAAAGACGCCCTCTAGACGGCATCTCACGAAGCGACAGATGTATGACTGACTGCCTGACCTGGATCGGGCTCCTGATGTCCTCGGCTGCACCGTGGGAAAAACCAACAAGTAAAACACATGTCCAAAAACCACATGTGCTTCAAGATCACATGTGGGAACATTCAATTGGTTTTCCATGTGTGATTTTATTTTTTAAGGGCAGTATGAATTTTTTGATTTTTGGATGATTATTATTACTTTAGTTATACTTTTTGTTATGTGTCGTTGGCAGTGATGCAATAATTCATGGCACTGATACCTGCATCCTATAAATGTTATAACTCATAACTCAATTAGGTCAGTGAGTTAGACTGCTCTGTTAGGTAGTTAGACAGTTGGTTAGTCAGACAGGTCTCAATTAAATAAGTTAGACTAAGAACACTGTGTTCACTGACTGTTAGAAATTTGATTTCTGTTATGTTCATGTTAAAGGTGCGTGTTAGTGGCTGTAAATGCTGATAGATGCTGTGTTGATGCCCCCAGAAAAACATGTTTTTTGGAGACATGCCCAAAATTGTTATTAACGTCTGTTAATGTTGTTATTGTATATTGTATCAATTTTCTTTACTTAATTGGTGTTGTATTGCAACAAAACATACTGTTGTATGTTTTTTGGAGACATGTCCAAAGTTTTAGTGTTTTTGTATGTCAAGATTAGTGTTATTGCATTGTATATTGTATTAATAAATATATATATTTTTAAATTTTATTATTGTTGTATTGCATTTAAATCAGATCCTGATTTGATAGTTTCAATGTTAAATCAATTATTACACAATCGTTGATTCAACATTGTTTCAACATTAAAACCTTTGCAATACTTCAACACTAGATCAATCATTCAACCATGGGCAAGCGCAGAACTTCAGAGTTGAATCAACATTGATTCAATGTTGGACATGGTCGATTTTTCAATGTTGAATCAATGGCCTAAACAATGAGCAAGATCAATGCTAAATCAATGTCGGAGATCAATGTCGTTTCAATGGTTTTGCCTGATATCTGGTCAACATTGTTTCAATTCCATTTTGCTATCTTGAAGGTAAAAGGTCTCTATTTACACCATGAGTGGATGACCACAAGATTTCTTTGCAAATTCACAGACCTGATTGCAAACCACACTGGCATCAATTACTGAACAGCCACATTTTCTACACTGAAATGATTTCAAAGTGAACAAAATCAAATACATCTTTTTAAAGAAAATGCACATACAGTATTTATTTTTTGGGTTTTTTTGTCAACACAGTGCATTGTTAAAAGTAAAGTTTTTACAGTGACAACCCTAGTCGTCAAACTGCTGAGCCAGCCTCAGGGCCAGCTTGTCATTGCGCCGGTTCACCTTCGCCTTCTTCCTCCTCCTCCTCCTCCTCCTCCTCCTCATCTCAGAGGCAGACTCTGCGTTCCTGCGTTTTCGCTTTAGTTCCTGGCAGACCAGCTCATGCTCCAGGTGTTTGGTCTTCCTCTGCCTTTTACGTCCAGGCATGACAACATCGATGTCATCTTTATCTGAGGACCCATCCGTGGATGAGTCACTGAAGCGCAGGTCATCCCAACTTCTCTTCCTCTGCCTGTGCATGAAAACATTAATGTCCTCGTCATCTGCGGAGTCTGAGGAGTCTGCGGAGTCAGAGGTTGAATCATCCTCTGAGGAGCTACTGGAGCTCAGGTCTGCCATCTCTCTGGTCCTTTTCCTGTGCAGGCCGCTGCAGCCTGGCTGGGGACTGGAGCACCGGGGCTCTTCTTTGGCCTTGGTAACCACACGCATCATCTCTTTGTAGGCATACTGGTAAAAGAAGCTGCACTTGTTCTCAGGTTCCCAGCTGGCCAACAACAGGTGCCTCTGGAGGTCACCAACACGGGCGTAAGGCAGCCGGCACATGTAGCATCGGTCTCCGGCCACATAGTGCCTGGTGACGCACAGCAGGAAGTCGGCCTCGGGATGCTCAAAGCCAGGTACAGAGAGGAAGACCAGCAGATCATAGTCTGAGAGACCAGCATCACCACCGCCGCTGGCTGGAGAGGCCAAACCCTTGTGGTCTCCACAAGCCTCCTTAGTGTCACACACTGTAGGAAAAATATTATATACATTAGTACAGTATCAGAATTTATGGAGACCTTTTTTAAATCTCCAAAGATCATTTGAAACTAATTGATATAGAAAAATATTTCCTTACTGTTATTGCCACGAGATGTAAGATCAGGATGTGAATTCTCAAAGTTACTCATTGTCAAATGTAGTTTAGTCCAGTTATGTTGAAGTTCAGGATGCAAATGTCTCAAGAATCTCAAGAATCCTGTGTCAGTTTGACAAAAAATAATAATAATGTAGGCTATTCTTAACTTTTAAGTTCCTCCTCCATTTCTGGCATAAGTGTTCTATTGTTATCACTCACACATACATGAGTCCCACAATTCTGTAGCATTTTGGATTGCATTATGAATCGTGTTGAGAAACATGATGAGGCAGAAAGATGGGATTCGGCCAGCTAGGGCAATACCGGCCACTGCCAGACAGATAGATGATTCCCTGAGACATGATGTTTAGGATTTCTAGTGTGTGGAACGTTATGTGTGCATGTGTGTATGTGAGTGAGGCAAGTGAGCCATGTGCATGTCAACCTATAAGCCTAAATGCAGGCATGTGTATACCTGTGTGAAATTGGCCTGCCTCCTGTAATGTCATGGCACCATTTCTCCTCACTAACATCACATTGTAATCCAAAAGGTTGTGGCACTATCGCCATTTTTGTTTTGTGCCACTATATTGAACGTCCCGGCAGGGAGAAGAAAATTCCAGTTGAGTTTGTTATTAAAATCCCAGTTGTAGACACTGTCACGCCTCAAGTTTGTGCTAACATATTACAGAGATGAAGCCTTTACAGAAGCTGTTTACAGGAGTTAGTTCAAGGGAGATACTGACAAAGTTTCTTTGCTCGATTTTGATTGGTCGTCCGTTTCCTTTGTAAGGAGTAGGAAAGTAGTTCCACTTGTCAAGCAAAAAATAGAAAAAGCCTTTGTTGCGTGGCTAATTCAAAAGAAACTACAACAGGAGTAGTACACAATACTGCATGAAGAAAAGAAAGTGCACAGAGGAGGGTCCATTTCAAATGTAGGCCAACAAGTTGTTCTTTTGACAGAGTAATGCAATGGAAGCTTTTTAAATTTCTCGCTTGAATAGTGCCTTGGAACTCCTTCACCAAAAACCCGATAGAAGCACTCTCTGTCCTCTCTTCTTTGAACTACTGTTCTTTTAATACAGCTGGCTTGCAGCACTTCATGCATTTTTAAAGGGTCCTGCAATGGTACACGCATAAAGAACCATCTTTTAGTACTGTATAGAACTGTTTTGTAGGAGGGTGCATTCACCTGGCAGAGTCCTTGAGCTTCAAGTGCAAGAAAGCTCAGAGGCACCATCCTCCTGAACTCTCTCTGCCACCTAGAAGGAAGGAAGATGGATTTGAATGGAGATGCTGCTGCCAAGTTGGTGATTTAAAGCTAGTGCGGGGGACTCCCATGAGCACATACAGTATTAATGCACAAGCAAACAGGTGCCCCGGCCCTCACCGGGATTCTGCCCCGGACCCACAGTGCGTTTACCTTGAGAATATTGTTTCCCCTTTGGTGATTCATCATCAGAGACAAGAGCGCGGCCGAGCGGACGGAGACGAAGAGACAGATAAGAGAGAGAGAGAGGGGATGAGTCCGCGGTGAAAGACGGAGCGATTGGGGGCACGGGCACAAAGCTAACCCCAAACTGTCACTCTGACATAGTACCCCATCTCCCCCCTCCATGCCGCTGAGGAGGATAAATCTTTGGAGCAGGTATGAGATCAGTCAACCTGCCAGGGCAGCAAGGAAGTAAAGTTTGAAAGCGGTGACCTTACTGTGCGGTGACCTAGGGTTTGGCGGTTATGGGTCCAAAGCTGCCGATATTCAGTCAAATTTGACCATTTTCATGCTAAAAATTACAAGTATTCAGAGTGTTTTCCCCAGAATGTTATTCTTCTCCGGGTGTAAAAGTCTCTGAAACAGCATTTAGACCATCATGGGACATAATATTAATAGTAAGAAAGAAGAAATCAGTTCAAGGGCTTCCCATAGACAACCAGTGTGGTATTAATCAACTAAATATATAATCAAACAAACTGCATCATATCCATCATATTGTAGGAGGATGACACCAACTGGAAGATATCCTGTTTTTATTAAAAGGCAAATATCAGCCCAATACATCGGACTCACCCTAGCCCTTTCATAGCACTACAGGAAGGAGATTAGGGAGACTGTGAGTGATCAAGTAAGCGTAGAAATTCAGTGATGTGGGTGATGTTCAGCTGTTGATTACCGTGGTGTGAAGAGGATGTGAAGTGTGCCTCTTGACGCTTTAAATTGGGCCGGTGCAGGAGTGGGTGGATTGCTCACCTGCGGGACTCGGTTGTGTAACACCTTCAAAAAAAGTCGGATTCACGTTTAAAACCCCCAAATCTAGTCTCGGAGACGGCACAGTGGCTGCTAATGCTGCCATATGAGAGGTGGACACACACACGCACACGCACACACACACACACACACACACACGCACACACATAGTCAGGAACAGAGGATGAGGGAAAAAAGGGATTAAAGCCTGTGAAATCTGCACCGTCATACGAGTACAGTGTGTGTGTGTCACGGAGAGAGAAAGAAATTCACATAGAACAAGAATGGGCAAGGGGGGGGGGGGGGGGGGGGGGGTTCGATACTTTGCACGTGTGCACACACACACACACACACACAGACACAGGCTTTGCACAATAACACTCTCAGACAGAGCCAACATCCATAACCAGAGATTTACCAGCGGATTTTAAAAGGGCGAGCAGTCGTGTGTGTGTATGTGTAGAGCTGAGTGGGATTTGGTTTAATCCAAACATGAAACACAAGCTTTAACCCCCCCCACACACACACCACCACCACCAACCGTCCTCTCTGTCGCTCTCTCTCTCTCTAAGTGTGTGTGTGTGTGTGTGTGTGTCTGAATCTGCCTCCCTCAGTCTCTCAGCGTTGCGTAACAGCTTGATTATATAATCCCAAACATATATGCATGTCCACAAGGCTGAGAGCTACAGTGCATGAAGCATGCAGGAGCATCAAAACGGAGAGGAGGAGGAAGAGGAAGAAGAGGAAGAGGAGGAGGAAGAGGAAGGGGCGAAGAAGGGACAGCCATCCGTCTGAATGGCACAGCGATGACGATGCCGGTCTGGATTACGGCTCTGTACACAAACACATTGACTCATGTAAATCCAGTCGTGTTGATGTAAGCTTGTCTGCAGGTAAGTGGAGGAGGCGGCTAACAGTAGAGGTGACAAACAAGCGACCGCTAATGTAATAAATATCCCATAATGTAATAACTTGTCAACATGTCATAAAATGTCACTCTAAGTGGGCCGAGAATGTAATAAAACCTTTTAGAGTCAGATAATGTAAAGACATCTTCAGACTGATATTGTAATAATTTCAAAAAGTTATTCCCCTTATAATGCAGTAATTACCAGTTAATGTAATAATGCATTACATTATCAGGAAAAAAAAAGATTTAAAAAAAGAAAGATAATTACAAGTTTTATTACATTTTACAGCAACACTTTATTACATTTTGGCAAGTTACTTCATTATCCGGCAGCTGTTACATTATCAGTGGCTGCAATGCCTTTTAAGCATGTGCAGCAGGCAGTGTGGCGCATGACAAGCACAGACACAGACACTGATAAGATACCCTATGATAAGATATCCTTATGTATTATAGAAACATGGAGGGTAGTAGAGTAACACTGGTCCAATAAAAAAAAAAAAAAAAAAAAAAACATGGTGTGTTGAGGAAGCACTAGGAGCGGAGCCTTAAATTGAGATGACAGTTTGGGAACATTGTGGAATCTGAGCTCTGGGAGGCCGCGAGTGCTTTCAAAAGCCCTGCCAGGGAGGGAGAGATCATCAGAACAGAAAGAGGAAGGGAGCGGGATGAGTAAAGTCAGAGACAGGGACAGGACGGAAATTCAAACGGAAGGTGAGAGACGGAGGAGAGGTGCGGGAGATTATGGAAGGAGGGAAGGAAGGAAGGAAGAGAGGAGATAGAGCTGTGTGTCTGGAGTGGATGTCATTACTAGTATTAGTGAGTTGGCAGTAAACGCTGCGGCTAAAAGGCAGAGGGCATCACTCACACTGACGAAGCAACACACACACACACACAAAGGCAGGCTTAGCTGGGGTATAACACACACGCGCGCGCACATGCACACGCAGGCTTAGCTCAAACACACACACATACACACAAGGACAGGCCTATGACTCAGTAACAAGTTGTGCCTTATCTCAAAACCTTTCTCTATCTGTCCAATTCAATTTTATTCATCCCCACACTCTCCCTCCCTCACCCCCCCCCACCCCCCCCTCCATCCATCCACTCATCTCTCTCTTCATCCTCCCAAGGCTTTTATCCATTTTCTACTCCCACCATTTTCATGCGCTATCCTCTCCTCAGCTCCACAAATCGAGAGACTTTCTCCCTCTCCTCGCTCGTCCTCGACTGACTCCACAGTCTGCCTCGGCTTCTTTTTTTTCCAAGTCTGAAATCTCTCTTTCACGCGTGATTTTTTTTCATCTTCTCGTCTCTTTTCTTTCTCTCGCCGATCTTGTCCCTCGTCTCCGTCCCCACCCCCACCGCCACCCATCTTGTCCAATAATCAAGCACTCAGTCTTTCACTTCCATCTCTCCCTGTTGTATAACCAGCGATGTAGCGGCAAATAAAAAAGGTTGGTGATCATCATAAGGCATTATAAGCCAACAAGATGAACAAAAATCAGTTACTCTAAGGAAAAACATTAATTTATGCTTTCTATACCTGAAAAGACCCTATCCTTGTATATGTTACATCAGTTTGACACCTTGTAATATGATGAATACTATGGATTTTCAAGCTAAAAAGGTGGGTAAACTCTATTGCTGGAAATAAAAAGGTGGGTAAACTGGGTTAAGGTGGGTTTACCCTCCACTACATCCCTGCATATCACCCAAACATTGACTGTTCTTGCACCGCTCTTGTCCCAATTGCCATGACTTTTCCCTCCCCGCCTCTGCAAACAGTGCTGTCACTGGCGTATCCAGCACCAAGGGAATCGACGTGACAGCCGCTCTCCTGCATGTTAATACCACTGCCGTGCGCTTTAGAGGTCACAGATCAAAAAAAAAATTAAAAAAAACAAAGGGACGGAGGATGAAGAGGAAAGTGGGGAAGGAGTGGGAGGAAGAAAAAAAAAGAAAGAGAGAAGAGCGGAGGAGCTGAGGATGCCGTCTATGGTCCCTCTGTCCTCTGTTCCCGCCCGTCACCAGGGAGAGGTGAGGGGGCTGGTTGTCATGGCAGCCGGGCTGGGTGATAAACAGGAGAGATGTCCGTCCGTCCGTCTAATGCAGTGACGCTGCCGTGGCAACCGCTGACAGGATGCAGCGGGTATGCGGCTGTCGGCATGGGAAAAGCTCGCAAGTCTGATTTTGTCGATTTTCGTGTGGTGCGAACTTCAGCTGAAGGAATACATGGTTCTCTATGGGTTGAGAATATTCTACAACCCTTTGGTTTATGAAACTCTTTCAAAATCCAGCGGATAAACTGAAAAATGCATGGCTGTCGAGCTAAAAAACAAGGTTTGGTAGCTGAAAAGTTGACATTTTGGGGATGCGAGGTTCTCACTCAACAGCAGTCTTGTGTTTTACTGTGCGAGTGTGAGACTGCAGGGGTTTATAGACCCTAAAGAATACACTTAATTCCTCACAGATGTGTGTTTTATCCTGTGCAATTTGCACAGCCATAATCGATCACTCTTATAGCATGCCTTCAGCACTTCAATAAGCCTGGTATGGGCAAAAAGTCGAATGACTGGACACAGTTAACGTATTTCACAGTTTTTAATCAACTCTGTATTTCCTCTTAATTACAGGTGTAGAAAAATGAGATGGCAGCCGATATAAACCCCTCCAACCATGCACAATACAAACGGAAAACTGTTGGGCCACTTTGATAGTGGGATAAATCAGTTAAAATAAAATAAAAAATAAAGAAGAAAAACAAAAAAAAGTATAAAATAAGACAAGCCACTTAACCAAAACGTCGACTCCTGGGGCCGATCATGACTGAAAAATCCTCTGGGAGGGGGTTTCTGTCTGCGATGGCAGTGTGGAGAACAGAGACCCACTTCAAGCAACTTCAACCCCCCCCCTCTCTCTATCGCAGATTTGGTTCTGCCCGGGCCTGGTCAACGCAGCTCCAGCTCTCTTACTTCTTCAGTCAGTCCACCTCTCTCTTTCTCCTGTTCCCCTCTGCACTCTCAGCTGCTAGTCCCTTGGTTGCCACCGTTGGCCTTTGCTTCCGATGATCCGTTCTCCAAGTCCAGCTCTCCCTCGTTTTCCGCCGCTCCTTCCGTCGTCTCTCCCTCCTTCTCTGCCCCCTCCTCTTCCTTTCCCTCCTTTCCTGCGTCCCTCCGTCCCTGGCCCGCGCCCTGTTTGTCTCTGAAGACCTCCACGCCCAGCATTCGGAGGTAATGGAACCTCTCGTTGCGGGGAACGAAGGCCCGGATGGATGTCTTGCCCCTCCAGCCGCACAGCTCAATGGGGCACTGGGGCTCCGCTGGGTTACTGACAGATAGAGGGCACAATCAGATCAGAAACGGCCAAAAACCAGGTCATCATTCCAAAAAAAAAAAAAAAAAAAAATGTCGAGACACAAACACTTAAGTTATCGAACACTTACTTTGAATTTGGCTGGTACCTTAACACGATGCTGCCCATTCCTGTGGAGATACAGCAAAGGATCAATAGTTGGACACCGATGTGGGATAATTCCAGAACCGTCTTGAAAACAGGTTGCTGCACACCCATAGCTTTGATGCATCAATAATCTATTTAAGGCAATGTTTCGGCATGTAATGTCTTCATCAGGGCAAAATGGACGAAAATCAATGTGCGGCAGCCTTTTTTTCAAGATAGTTTTCAGTCTGCTGTGGTCAGCAGCTCTCCAGTACTGGTGTGCGATTCTTATTCAACCAGCATAATTCCAAAACTCACCAACTTTCCTGGAAGTTATAGGGAATAAATTAACAGCTCATTTCAAATGCTGCATACCCATTTTTTTATATACCCAAAAACGTTACTTGATGTTCTGAAAGTCAACTTTTTCCAGCAATACCCTGCTTCCCATTCACACAGCTACTCATATTCATACACGAGAGCAGTGCAACTAAAATCTTCTACTGGTGCCCACTGGAGCAGCTGGGGCTTCAGTGCCTTGCTCAAGGACACCTCAACAGTAGTTGTTGAGGGAGGGGAGAGCCTTACTCATTTACTTTTCACATTTTCCTTCTACGTTTTGCCAGCCAGACCGGGAATTCAAACCGGTGACCTTCCAGTCACAAGCACGCTTCTCTAACCTCCAAGCTCCCACCGTCTCCAAATTAGATGATAATGAGTTATTGTAAATTAAAAAAAAATATTGAAATGGCTAATATTCAATCCTCTTCTATAGTAATATTTAACACTGAGTTTTACCTTTCTGAGAGCAGTCATTTGGCAAGAGTAGACAACACACTTTTTGGAATTAAATTCCTCAAATGACATTTTGAGGTCGGAGAGCTTACCCATTTTCTTGGCCTGAGCGTGAGAATCCTCCTCCAGTTTGCTGAGGAAGGGGTTCTCCTGGGTCAGCAGCACTTTGATGTCCTCCACACTCACTGTGATCATCCTGGAGCGAATGTACGGGTTGAGAGTGTAGATACCCTGGTGGCATAAAGGACAGATTTGTGTCTGTGTGTGTGTTTGTGTAGTTGCCGAGATGCAACTATGGAAATCTAATAAAACCAGTCCAGATTGTGTACAGTCCCACGATGCATGCACGTCGACGGCGTATAGACCAAATTAATTAGCATCTTATCTCAGCTCTCTGGCTCCCTATTTAATCAGCTGCCTTCATCTCTTCTATGGAGAATAGAGTAGCGTCAGCAAACATAGCTTACAGCGTGTTACATACATAGAAGTACTGCTTATACAACAATGACATTTATTATAAATTTCCAGAGTGTGTGTTGCCGCACCATCATAAAGAGATTTCACTATATATAATCACTATACGTCACCGTATGGCAGCAGTTCAGGCAAATTAATAGATGAAGAACCCAGAAGTAAGTTCTCCTATCGTTTGAGATCATGAATTTAATTTGCATAGAAGAAGAGGATTATGGGAATGGCGTGAAAATTTGCAGCTAATGTGTGAAGATTCATAATGAACGTTAAATTTTCACAATAACACAGCTTTCACTTCTTTTTATTAATTAGATACTGCTCAATAAAGAACGGGCATGATTTGTAGAAAATGATAAATGTATGAAGTTTCTCACTGCTGTCTGACTGTCTTAAAGTTGCCTCTTGATGACGTGTGTGTGTGTGTGTGTGTGTGTTACCTCCTGAGCCAGTCTGAAGGCACAGCCAAATTCCTCGCCGTCACTGTTGCGAGACCACACCTTCACCCCTGTGTTGATCACCTGAGGAAAACACACACACAAGAAAAACAGGCCGACATATGGCTTTGTACAAAAACAAACAATGCAACAGTGCCAAATTCCACTCACTTTGACAGTAGCACTTAACATCTCTCTGAAGAAAACAACAAGGGGCGGTGAGGTAAGACAATTTATGTTAAATGAAAATCAAAGAAGGAAAAATGGAATTACTGGTGTTCACCAAACTGACTTTCTAGCTCAAGGCATCCACGAGATATTATAAAAAGTGTGGGTAAACAAAGTGCAGCCCGTCTCTTGTGGCTCAGCAGGGGTGGGTGGCAACTGTCAACAGTGATTTGCATAGTAAAATCCAACCATTCTTCTGGCATAAATATGCATTACATATGCATACATGTCTGAATGTATCTTGTATCTTTTATCAAACTGAGGGAAGCAGAGTGTAGCAAATGCAAAAAAAGACTTTAAATACTTATAGCATATGAAAGGGATATTAAATATTTATCTTCAATATCGAAATCTCATCTTTCTGAACAAGAATGATGGCAATCAAAATCTAATTTCAGCAGTACTTTCAGGCTTATGGTTTTTCAAACATATGCAATGTGTGTGTGTGGGGGGGAGAAATCATAATCAAACCAGAGGTTTTGTTTGTGAAACTTGACAAGTCACGAGGGGAAGTGAACCGAGGAAGCATTTTTGAATTACCACGTCTAACATCTCTAATTGTGTGGAAATAGAGAGAGCGTGGAGCGTGTTTGGAGAAAGATGCAATTCGTTGCGGTTCAGCCCAATAGACAATGATCGAAAAATGAGAAACATCAGACACTAGCAGGGGATCAACGAAGAGATGGGGAGACACACACACACACACAGCCACCTGTGCAGGTGCTTCAGAGTGGAGGACTAGAGGGGTTTGGGATAGGAGAGGGTCCCATCTGTTAGGCTGCTTCCCTCTGATGGGCTAGTGCATGTACACACACACACACACACCCATCTCTACTTATATAACGATTACTGACAGAATAACACACGGTTTGACAAACTGATATATCAGGCCAATATTGTTTTGTTTTTTTTCTCAGGCCAGTCACCATCTCCCATCTCCGATATGATACACTTTGTTCAATAACATATTTATTGTATCATTGATCAATACTACACTGGTTGTCTATGGGAAGCCCTTAAGCTGAATTGATTCTACTGGCAGCTTCAATCCAAAAATATTGCTCTCCACATTCAAAGCCCCATAATGGTTGAACCTTAACACACACACACACACACACACACACACACACACACACACACACACACACACACACACACACACACACACACACACACACACACACACACACACACACACACACGCACCTTCATGCGTTCACTGTTATTGAGCAGCACGTTGCGCAGCTCTTTGGACACCATGTACAAGTGTCTCTTCTTGCCCTCGTGGGTTCTGGTCAGAACATTGAGCTTGGGGAAGTCAGGAGACAGATCATAGAAGTTCCTAGAGAGAGAAAAAACAAACAAACACTGTTTAGCAACCCCAAAATGCTGAAAACGATCACTTCACCTTCTCTCTCTCACACACAAAGACACTTACTGTATGGGTAAGAAGACAGGGTCGTCTTCAGTGAGAAACACAAAGGGGTCTTCTTTAAAACCAAACAGCCTCATCTTCTTAGAGGGAGGCGGCCTAGGACATGGAAAGAAAGGAGGGTTAGACCAGTGTTGGGTTGTTACTGCAAAAAAGTTATCTATTACTCCTTGCAAAAGTAATGCTATTTGTTTATTTATTTACACCCTGGGGGCAGTAATCTGTTATACTACTTGCTATTTTACTGTTAAAAGCCCCAAACTGGCAACTGCACCCACTCTTATCTTCAAAAATTAGGAAAAGTCAGTTACCTCTCCTGTGAATGATCAGGGAAACCAAACAGTGTTGATGTCCAATGTTACTTTTTATCCTTTTTGCTCAATAAAATCAAAGTAGTGGGAATATTGCCACCTGGGGAAAGTCAACTTCTGTGCCATTTTTCATCTTGGCTGGTTTGAGTGTGAGAGAATGATGACTAATTATGAAGAAAACTAATTAAGGAGATGGGGGAAAATCATAGTTTTTGGATAATTCACCTTTAATCTAACATTTAGAAGGGGGTGATAATAAAAGTTACGTCTTTTTTGATTGGTAAATGTAAAATGACTGAAATTGAAATTATATAGTTGTACTGCTCATTATGGAGAAAACCAATCACATCGCTGTAATGTGTTACTGAGCAAATGCGTTACCACCCAGCGCTGGTTAGGACACACACAAACACACTCGCACACTTTTACTCACTCTGTTTACCAACGTGACTCACCCACACACTCCATCTTGCTTAGGAGCCGTCTCCTGGGCCTGGGAAGCTCCTTTGGGTGCCTCCTCTCCTCCTTCCCCCTCTACTTTTGCTTCTCCTCCTCCCACCTCAGGATCCTCCGGAGCGGTCTCGGGGAGGCGGGGGGCGTCTGCGGGAGTCGCGGCCGCCGGAGAGTCTCCTGTCTGGGCCGCTGAGCCGGAGGAGACGTCCCTCCTCAGCTGGAGACGACGGGGAGGGGAGGGGAGGAAAGGGAGGGAGGGATGGAGAGGGGGATGAACAGAGGGAGGAGATAAACAGGCGGTCCCAGCTGTGGTTAGTAAAGCTGAACAGGTGAGTGATGCAGGGGGTTGGGGATAGTCAACATCCATACCCCCCCCCCATGTGGGAATTCTGCTCCATTTCCCTCTTCAAGGAACGCAGAGAATCTAATCAACAGTCTACGCCCATAGTAAGTGTGTGTGCGTGTGTGTGTGTGTGTGTATATACCTTGGGGTATCTTTTGTTCCAAGGCATGGGGGCTTTCTTCACCAGGACGGCCACAAAGAAACCTCCAGTGTTCTGGTGATGTGGCAGAATCCTCATACTGACATGAAAAAAAATGAACACACACACAGACACACACACCAAAACACAGACACACACTTATAATTATTGCGCTTGGGGTTTTATGGTGCCACCTGCTGTGAAGAAAAACAAGTTTTTTTTCCCCAGTACTAAATACTTGGGGCTTTCAAAGTCCTCAGACAACAGCTCCCTCTGCTGGCCGGCTTCAACTCTGAATGTGAAGACAGGAATTGCAGTGCAGAAATGACATCATCCTTCCATACATGTATGTGTGTGTGTGTGAGAGCGTTTACATCCATGCAGGAAATGTGTGTAAGCGCAAAGGTGTACCGAGAACAGCACTGAATCAAAGAGACACAGCAATCAGCTGATGGACTGGGCATCAATCTAAACAGAAGAGGCTACAGGTGTGTGTGTGTGTGTGTGTGTGTGTGTGTGCGTCGTCCTGTCCTTACGAGAACCAAATGTCCTCACAAGGATAGAAAGATGAGGAAAATCCCCCAAAGTGAGGATGTTTTGATGGTCTTCACTTCTACAAAGGGTTAGTTTAGGGTAAAGATTAAAATTAATATAAGGTTTAGGTTAAGGTAAGGATTAAGGTTAGCCATAGAGAGGCGAGGGTTAGGGGTTAGGGGATGAAAAGTCAATCGAAGCTCCTCAAAATTATAGAAATACAAACTTTTAGGTTATGTGTATATACGTACCATTTCTCCAGATGCATGCTAGCCAGTTTCTGGGGGTCTTTTGGCGGGAACATGGTGGGGCAGATCTGCGTGTGACGATTGGTGGGAACTTCGGACCAGTTTGAGTACCACTGGCCGTCCTTGGTCATCAGCTACAGAGACAACAGTAGTGTAAAGGATGTGATCCAACCAAACTAATGCACAGTTCCCAGCTTAGCCCCGATATAAAATTCCACAACTTTTCCACAACTAAGTTGGAGCACTTCCATGACCTAAACACTTTCTTCCTTCCTGGGCTGTTGATGTTTTGCAGCTCAGAAAGGTTCCTCGCAACACTTGGGTGCTGAATGGTGTGCGAAGACAAAACGTTCCAGTACCTTCCAGGAAGTGACCCCAGGCATCCACTTGAGCCCTGGCAGATCGGCCGAGCCGTCGGCCAGCTCCAACGCTCCTGGCAGCACAGATGGAATAGACGTTATGACTTGGCAGTAAAAGACCCAGCAGAGATATTTTTATATAATATATATAGGTATATTTACTGCGTCAAAAGTGGAAGAAATCTTGGTGTAACATCTAGAATAGAAGTTGCTGAGTGTGTGTAAATGTTGTAGTTGACTTAAACTAAAGACTAAGCATGAAAAAACATTTTATCAACTCAAAATAAAATCTGGAGTGTATGAAAAACAAAACAGACACTAAATTGCTGCTTCCAAAACTAGCTGAAATAAAAATGTTCAAATACTACTTTCAGCTTGAGTCTTGAGGTCAAAGTCTAAAATAAGATAGGAGTCTAAGGGAAAATATGTATCTAGAAATTAGTAACAGCCACATTTCATTGAGACACACTATGAAACTCCTAAGGTAATTCTCCAACTATGTTGTACTTGTGTTTTCCATTTTTCACACGGGACTAATGACACGCATCTATGACAAATATACTACAGCTTAATCAAAATAAAAACTAAACTAAAACTAGCAAACACCTGTCTGAAAACTAACTGAAACTAATTGAAAATTGAACATCCAAATAAAGTCTAAAACAAAATCGCAAAACTTTTATAACGTGTGTGTGTGTGTGTGTGTGTGTGTGTGTGTGTGTGTGTGTGTGTGTGTGTGTGTGTGTGTGTGTGTGTGTGTGTGTGTGTGTGTTACCCTCGCTCTTCTCCAGAAGTGCTGCTATGACAGCTTCATCCTCTATAGGGTTGAGTGAACAGGTGGAGTAGACCATCCTCCCTCCCACAGCCAGCTGTTCGACACCGCGCACCGCGATACGCAGCTGGAGCCTGGCAAACGCACACACACACATTATACACACATTATACACAAACACACCTTGTACTACTGCCAATTTTTTAAATTAGTACCAAAAGCACACACTCCATTCCCTTGTCGCGCAGTCAATTTGGTTTATCACACAAGTGCATGAATTACTACGTTATCGGGGATGCAGACACACACACACGCAGACACACACACACACTCGCTCTGCTCACCCGTGGAGGTGCAGGCTGTTGCTGGTCGTCCATTTCTTCCACACGTCGATGTTCTTCCTCATGGTGCCATCTCCGCTGCAGGACCACAGAGCAAACAGCACCGGTCAAACACACACCCCGTTTGGCCCAAGGCGCTAAAACCACCAGAGATCCTGATGCTTCTCACAGGGCAAAAATGGCTGCAAAGCACGGCGTCTAAACACTGGGCTTTAGCTGACTGCTCACATCACTGCTGCCTGCCTGCCTGGCTCTCTCCGTCTTCATTACTCCCTTCCCTTCCCTCCCTCTCCTCCTCTGTTGTGCTTGGCAGCGGCTCCTGGCTTCGGCGCTACAGCCGGCCAAAATCACTCAGCACTTGCAAACTAATGCAATTCTGTCGTGGCCACAAAGAAGTGACTCTACATTTAAAGTGAGTGCACATACACTTGGGTAGCAGTGTGTGTGTGTGTGTGTGCTGTAGTAATGTTTTCCCTTTTCAAACAAGACTTGCTCTGCCAACAGTCTCAGTCCATTATACCAGGGTATCTGCAGGTTTCAGAAAGCCAAATCTAAAACTTAAGACCTTTGTAATGCTACTTGGAATTGAAGATCAGACCAATTTGATCCAAAAAATAAAGAAACAAAGCTGGGTAAACAAGCCTATTTCCAATTAAACATAAACATAAAAGTTGTGAAACTATAAATGGGCAGTATAAGAAACAGGAAACTAATTGTTAAGGGACAATTGCGTTTAATAATGCAGATATAATGCATATTGTACTACTAACCCTGTTCTAAGTTAAATCTAAGAGTGGACATGCAGCACAAAGAAACCTGTCATTACATGGTGAAAAAATAAGACCTCCAATAACTGCATTTAAGACATTTTAATACTTTTTAAGGCCTTAAATTTAGATAATTTATTTTAAGACTATTTGAACCTGTAGATACTTTGCATACAACAGATAGGGAGAAGTCATATTTCATCACCATCTGTTTATCTTTCCATAGTTTCACACCAAACTACATCTCTCCCTAGCTATTCACACACACACACAGAACAGTGCTTATGAACCACTTTCTCTTTCTTTATGCACTTCCAGTTTCAAACCCTAACTCTCATCACATTGCCTGTCAGCGGTGCCTCTACCACCTGCCTATACAAGCCAGATGTACAAAGTCACGCAGCCCCTTGCTGACCTGCAGGGCACGTCGCAGAGGATGCGGTCGTAGAAGAGGATGTCCTTCTTGCCGTCCGATTCGACCTGCAGCGTGGGGATGCAGGAGGCGTCGTGGTTGACCACCATGATGCAGGGGCTGTTGAGACGCTTGGCCTGGTGCACCAGCAGGTAGCAGCGCTTGTTGTCCACGTCGTTGGCGATCACAAAGCCCTCTGGAGGGTGAAGAGGGAGAGGTTGGAAATCAACAAAAGGGGAGGCGGGGGGAGACGGAGGCAGGGACCGCTGATAATTGCTCAAGTTATTGTACAAGTATAATGTTGGCAGTGGCTCATATTCACAGATGTTATCGGTGCTTGTAAATTATCATAAATCTGCAACCAACTAATTTGTTAACAGATATAGAAACGCTTACTTTTTTGTTATTCAACTATGAAGAAATCAGTCATTAGAGCATCTTCTCCAGTTTTAAATGTGTGCATCTCTCACCTGGAAATGGCACGTCCATGTCAGAATGAAGCATCTCAATAAGCTGTGCTGTCTTCGACCCTGGAGCAGCACACATGTCCAGAATCTACACACAAACACATGCATGTCAACACCTCAGAATAATTATGCAGAACTTAATTCGCACAGCAGCTTTTCTAGCCAGGGACACAAAGAGCTTTCCCACGACACAAAGCCAAAAAACATACATGAGGTATCGAGAGGCCTACTATCTTTAGCCTTCAGTAAGTGTAGTCCTTTGCTTTTTACCTTGTGGTGAGACTCAATCTTCAGGAGGAGAGGAGGGATCATGCTGACAGCCTCCTGTCGACTGATGTTACCCTGTAAGGACAGACACAGACACTAAGCTCAGCGTCCCCCTTATTTTGACTTTCTCTGACATTTACGTTTTTCAACTTTCTACCCAGGCTGGAAATGGTGAGCACCACTCTGCCTCACACTAATTTAGTTTCAGACATCCATACCGGCTGCCCACTACTACCATTTCTACTGATAGTAAAGCAGCTGCTCCACTGGAACAGTTGGAGATGAAGTGCCTTGCACTGACAGTCATTGCTGAGGGAGAGGAAAGCTTGTCTCCTTCGCTTCCCCCGGCCAATATTAAAACCCGCAACCCTCCTTTCCCAAGCTTAGTTCTTTAGCCATCAGGCATCCTCCATACCGGACATTGTTAAGCAAAGGGCAGTCAGGTAAAGGATCAGGGTCTCTGGTTTTCATGGTAAATTATCAGTTTGGTGACTCACCGACTCGGTCTCGCTGACCAGGAACTGGTGGAACTTCTCCAGCAGGGGAGACTTCCTGATGATCTTCCTGCTCATGTTGGTGTGCCAGGCCTGCTCGTCAGGATACCTGGGCAGGATGGACATGGCTTGTACTGGGTTTCTAGTTTGAATCCGTTAATGTGTGCATCGTGTCAAGTTTACAAATGTGTCTGTGTATGTTAGCTTTGGGTAAACCATTTGAGATATTACCAGCTGAGAGGCTGCGGAGCCTCTATCTTCTGGCCGTCAATCTCCACCTCCTGAATCTCCTTGAAGTATTTTTCCTTCAGACAGTGAAGGATCTCCTTGGCATGGCTGAAATAGGACAGTAAGCGGGGGGGGGGGGGGGGGGGGGGGATGGTCACTCCATCCAATGCAAGAGAGAAATACTGCATCAGGCAGTATTGATCCAACATTACAAATCAAATGTTCAGATCAAATGATTCAGATCAGTGTCTAACAGGGGCATACAAGCCTGAACTTTGAGGTTTCCTGGAGGCTCAGGAGGCTATAAAATACACCACAGACTTGCCAAGTTGTGGGTTTGATTCCAACCCACCCACTTTCTCTCATGCCACACTCTCTCTCTCCCTTCTCCCCCAGCTCTCCTGTCATTGTCCACTGTATACTACCTAATGAAGTGCCATTAGACAATGGCAACGTCAATAAAACATAGTTTAAAAGCCTGAGCCTTTTGATAATGATAATCATAAATCCATTAGCCCCAATCTGAATCACAGCCAGATTACCAGGTCAAACTGTCTGCTGGTGATTATGTGGGGCAGTAATGAACAGATTTTCTTTTGGTGCACTGGCAGATGGAAAAAAACAAAAAAGGTACAACAAGCAAAACAGGTACAAATTTTGACATTTTATTGAAATTTGAGCAGCTTCTTGGATCGCTTGTGCCGAATTGTCCGGGGATCTTAATGATTCAGAAAAGGTATTTTGTTCTACGAGGTATATACGTTTGCCAGTAAGAAAGGGCACATTCATTTGACAGCATCTTGCATGCAGTTGAGCATGACATTCTCTCCGAACAAGAGCACACACCACAAATCAGACCTATAAATCCTTCCAACTCACCTCTTGTATCCAGTGATGCGGATGGTTGCTGGCAGTGGTTCCCTCATGGCCTCCATAAACTGTTCAAACTCTCCTTCAGGAACCAGACCCTGCTCCTGGTAGTAGTGCTCAAACAGCTTGTTCTCTTTGACAATGTCAGCGTAGCCTGCTCCCCAGCCCTGGACACATGTATGGGGGTGAATGTGGGTCAGGATGCTTGATTATTGACTTAGTGCACACACCTAATTGGGACTGTACCTAGTAAACTCCATTCAAATATCTGGTCATTTAAGGTTGCCTTGCTTATAGGCAAGGTTACATACCTAGTAGAATATGACTTAAGACCCGTTAAGAATCATTAGGGTCTACTGGTAAATTTGGCATATAGATAATCCACCAAGCAGCACATATTTTAATATAATCACACTGCTGGCTCCCGCCCTACACGCTGTATTTTGAAGGAAGATGACTGTGGGAATAAGAGGCGAATCTATTCCAATTTTAAAAATTGAAATTTGCTTAAAAAAAAGTGTTGTTTGGCGTGTTGGATGTATGCTCAATTGAATAGTGCCCCCTAACGATTCGTAACAGGTCTTAATTAAAGTTCTACCACCCTTTCCTAAAAGCAATGCAACATTATATTCCCAGATTTTTTGGCGTGACAATCTCTCAAAACGAGAAAAAACGGTACGTATCGAGACTAAGATTTGACGAGAGAAACTCAATGTAATGGGGGCTTTTACAGATAGCTGTGAGTTAGCTAACGTTACCAGTGGACCTCCCTGAAGATAAAGCTGGTCACCAGTGTCATATACTCATATCAGCTGGAATGTCTGACTCTACAAACTTAGTAAAGGTAGCAGTCCAGAAATACTACTGTAGTCGTCCAGCTGTGTTCACATTAAATCGAGGTACTAGCTAGCCTCGCTGAGCAGCTAACGTTAGCAAGAGTTGCAGCAGCAGAGTGAAACTTACAGCGTTGTCTCTGTTGTCTCTGCCAGTGGGCTGGTTCTTCTGCCTCTGTCTGCTTCTTTTCCCCATGTTGGAACAGCAGACAACTCTGGAGAGAAGCCTGAGGTACAAGGTTGCGGGTGGAAATGAAAAGGACAGTGGCTTGCTATATGGGTAAAATATGAACGTATTGCAGGCTCTGAACTGCTGTGTATTCAACAAAACGTGTTGCCTCTGACGCGCATGTGTGTCAGGACCTTTAGGGATGACCACGGCAACTGCCTGAACTAAAGCAAAGACTCTCTAATTATTTTGGAGGGTTTCGCCGTAGTAAACTTTTATATTCAAAACCTGTCGTGGAATCGCTGTAACGGTAATTACATTGGGCTTTTTTCATCGCAATTATTTTGCAAGATATCGTTAAATGTCTTATACCGTTAAGATAGTTCATATCTTATTCCAGCATATTGAAACCCTTGTCCACTACACCGAAACACCGTACAACTTTTGAAATTAGTGTATTAGTTAATAGTCAATCAGCAGGTTAGCTGGCTAATGTTTACAGCAGCTAAATATGGAAAGTCATTTTGAATATTCATTACTGATATCACAGGGTGCACTCGTTTAAGGGCCCCTGGTCGGTCACTTACGGACTGGCTGGGCGGAGTCTGCACCGTCTGCACTTACAACGGTGCACTCCGCCCATGCCCGTACTCGCCCATGACGTACTACCGGGAGCCGCTTAATCGAGCGCACCCAGACATCACCATACTACAGGAGTGACACCCCCCACGCTTCGCATGGGTGTATACGCTCATGTGAAGTGTTGAATAACCTCGATGCAAAACAGAGCACTTTGATTGGTTCATACGGCCCAACGCTGTTCCTGTCAGGGTCTGTGATTGGTCGGTGCAAACTGGTCAGGAGACTGGCTGCATGGATGTTGTCGGTGATAGTTGCATGCAGTGCCATACAGTCGCATGCATTTTTTTTTTTACATTTACACTGCTTCCATTTTTTTAAATAACTTCACCAGGTTTCTTATCGCGTTTTTATTTTAAATTCTCCGATCGAGATGGACGCGGTCCTCTCAACGCTCTTCTCCTCGGAGGAAGAGGAGTTGTACATCTTGGACTGCCTGGCTTACCTCATGCTCTTCATGGCAGCCTGCACTTATGTTACTTTGCTGTTCGAGAACGTACCATACGGTCGGTACGCTTCCAGCAAATACGGGTTTCCAGTCAATGTTAAATTCGCCTGGTTTGTTCAGGAGCTGCCTGCATTCTTGGTGCCTGTGTGTCTGGTGGTGTGGACATCCTCTGCTAAAACCTCACTGCTGCCCAATCAGCTCTTACTGGCTATGTATTTCTGCCACTATGTGCAGCGGTAGGTAATTAAATTGAACTATGACTTAACACCTGATATCACTGAAGTGTGTTGTTAAATTCAAGTTTGACCGTCATGCATACTGTGGGTCAGTGGCTCCCAAAGTGGGGTGCAGGGAGACCCAGGTGCCTGATTTCATTCACTAAAAGTTAGAACAAGGAGAGATCAGAATGTAAAAATGACTATGAATGACTGTTGTGATTAGAGGTATCACTCCTCGCTGTTATGTCCTCACCTATCAATCAACAATAAGTTTATTGTCCCTGATGGGGAACTTGTTGTGCAGCCAAGTATCACAAACACAAATCACATACACATCTATACAAAAAAACAGAGACTACAAAGACCATAAAAACAAGATAGACTAGTAGATAGACTAACAATCACTATCTTTGTGAAAATAGCAGTTGCAATAAAAGAGGACTTAGTCCTGTTTAGTTTTAGGCTTGGAGTTCTAAACTTCCTGAGGGCAATAGATAGAAAGATAGATAGAAAGAGTTAGGGAAGGAAAGATGAGTCACACCACAGGACCATGCTCGCCCTCCTGAAGCAAACTGACAATAACAGAATCATCTGCAAATTTGACAATGAATCTGTCTTTATGTTGACTGCGACCTACAGTATAAATATTGTCCTAAATCATATGTAACAATAAGAAGGGGGTCCCTGGAGCAATTTCTTACAGGAGCTCATGGTTTAACACATATTTAGGGGTCCTTGATATGAGAAAGTAGAGGAACCCATGCAGTAGGTGACAGGCACTAAGACAATTTGCCTTTGTAACCGTTGTGATTGGATTATGTCAGTAGTACTAGCCTACTAATGGATGTCAGTATAGTCAGTCATTGCAGTGACGTTGCTATCCTGAGGTGTGTAACTGAAGTGTGCTGATGTATTCTTGTTCTGTTGCAGATCCCTTATTTATCCGTTTTTAATCCGAGGAGGTAAATCAACACCGTTCGCCTCCTTCGCCCTGGCCATTGTTTTCTGCACCTATAACGGCTACATGCAGGTCAGGTACCTGAGCCATTATGCTGACTACCCTGCAGATTGGGTTACACACCCCTGCTTCATCACAGGTAGGTGACAGGTGTGGGCAGCCCTCTTTCTAGAAAGGAACTTACTTCCTCCTCAGAGGCACAATCACTTAATTTGCCACGTACAATGAAAGCACAGGAGTTTGTCTTGGTGACAGTGGTGCAGGAAGATGTCAATGTCCTTTTTAAGTCAGCCATAAAACTTTGTGATGTAAATTCATAGTATGTATCGCAGCAAGTAGTGTCAAATTATTAAGTATTCAAGTGAATACTGAGGGTATACAAAAAGGTTACATCACTGTGTGCATTCATGTAGTGTAGTATACAGTATTTCATCTGTTTGAGCAAGTGTGTTGTAAGGTTTTCAAGCCACAGCCGCAGAAATACTGATGAATGCTGTAAATAGATGCTGTAACCCTTAAATACATTAAAAAAAAACTAACCTCAAGTGTTGGTCATGATAAAGCAGCTTTTGGTTGGTTGATTGCCAGGATCTGCGCTGTGGTTGGTCGGTTGGCTGGTGAATGTCCACTCTGACCACATCCTGAGGAACTTGCGAAAGCCCGGAGAGACTGGCTACAAGATTCCCAAAGGTAGGACCTCCAGTCTTTTAGAGGGGAATGTGGAGTGGATGTGAACATGTCTTATCCTCCCGCTGCGTCGCACCTTCAAAGAGCATGTCTTGGGGCAGACAACAGAGTGATGGAAGCAGTAATCAGATCATGGCAGAGTGCGTCTACATGCTGATTTTCCAGGGCGGTAGCATGATTGTACCGGATGACACTGTAACCAGAATCACCGGTTGTCACTGCTTATATTTCCCTTTCTGCCCTCTGTGAGTCCTAACACTAGTGTATAAGAATAGGTTCATGTTGCTTTGACTCTGATATGCTGAAAGCTGGCATGTGTGAAAGTGACTCATCGTACCTGTGTGTGTGTGTGCATGTGTGTGTGTGTTTTAGAAGACAGAGAGATAGAGAGAGAGAATTCCCTGAACCACAGTGCTGACACTAATCATGTTAGACAGCAGGCCGAGCCTACGCTGCAGCACATACATTATATGTCTGCACAGTGGCCAGACTCATCAGAGAGGCACGCTAAATAAAGCATCCAGCCTATACGCTGCAAGAAATGCCTATCTTAACAAGTCATTTAGTATCATATTCAGAAAATTGTATTTTTCTCCAAATAAGTGCAGAATTATGCTGATTGGGGTGAGATGATTCTACTCATTTCTAATTCAGTTACACTTAATATCTTGAAACAAGGCAGAATAAGGCAGGTCACTCCACAAGTATCACGAAAATGACTCTTATTTCTAGAAAATTCTTGAAGCAAGTTGATTAGGATTGCAAACAAGTGAAATTGTCTCTCCCTGCAGTTTTTTTCACTTGTTTGAAGAAAAATGAGGCTCAGTACTAGTTTAAAATGACTAGTTGAGATGGATATTTTTTACAGTGTACGACCTTTACTATGTGAGAACGGATGCCCTTTCTATGAGATGTGACAAGAAAGTGGGGCTGGGTAAAGGAGGCACGGGCCCATCACAAATTCCTCTTGACAAATCGCTCTGGAGACGGGGACTTATTGGAAAAGGCAAAATAAAATCTGCATTGCTGCTTTTTCAGATCACATAAAAGGTAAATTCAAGCCTTTTGCCCCCTCCCTCGCTATACCAGATGAATCAGTAATCGCAGCAAGTTCACAAAGCTGACAACAACACAGTCATTACAATAGCACCTTGAGCCTGAAGCGAACTTGGGGTGAACCTGTTGAAACAGCAGCCTGTTAACGCCGCCCCGGGGGCCTGACGGAAAGAAAGCGAAGGCCGAAGGAAGCCGCTGCTCACAGCCGAACTTCCAGGCACGTCTGGAATCCCCTCAGCCAAGAATGTGACATTTTCACGTAGAGGGTAGCGGCGCTGTCGAACACATGGCCCGCAGTCAAACGGGGAATGCTCAGCCATCTATGGTCAGCGTGGAGCTAGCCGTGCGTTTATGCCCTTTGATGCCGTGGCAGTGATTTATCCATGACTTCACCACTTAAATGGAGAAAGCTGAAACGTCTCGACTCGTGTGGTGATGAATTCTGGTCAGGGCAAATCCATCAAACAGTTGTTTTGATGGCAGGGTGAAATATTGGGATTGTTTTTCCTCCAGTGAACGTGTGAAGCGGATAAGCATACCTGTCCTAATTTATGTGCATTCCACCCACAGGCGGTGTGTTTGAGTTGGTGTCTGGAGCCAACTTCTTAGGAGAGATAACAGAGTGGGCAGGCTTCGCTCTGGCCGGCCGCTCGGTCCACAGCGCAGCCTTCGCCGTCTTCACCCTGGTGGTCCTCGCCAGCCGGGCTGTGGCCCACCACAAGTGAGAATAAACACACACACACACACACACACACGTAGTTAGAAGGTTTGCATGGGATATATGCACATACAAAATACTTGTAATCACAGAATAAAACACCTCTTTTCCCTCTCTTTCCAGGTGGTACCTTGCTAAGTTTGAAGACTACCCTAAATCTAGGAAGGCTTTGATACCCTTTGTGTACTAAAAAAACCACTACAGATACTGGCAACTTGAAAGGTTTCTGTGTTTGCTTCAAAACAGTTTATTAACCTCACTACCCCACTACCCAAGGACACATGTGTCCGCTCTATGAATGTTTACAATGGCTGAGAAGAACAATGGGACAAACTTCGGAAAAACATTACCATGCTCAAGTTTTCTCTCTGATTTAGAAGATGTCAAAACAAACCTTGAAGATACAAAACTGTTTTTATTGATCTCAAACAGGTTGAACACTTGTTAAACTATTTCATCTGCGCTGGGAGCAAGCAACAGTTGAAAGCCATCATCTTAATAAGATTTTTATTGGTGCCATTAGTTTGGTGATTATTTCCACAATGGACCAAACAACTCCCCCCACTCATGGGCTGAATGTAACCATCTGCAGGAGGAAATATGATAGCGAGTGGAGCGTGCCTCACCAGCAACACATTGGATTTATATGGCTCTGCACTGGCAATAAACAGCTCCCTACATTTTAAGAGCCTCCGCCAAGCTGCATATTCTCCCAGACGGAACATCGGGATTGAATACAGAGCGGCCGTTTCAAGTTTTCATTCATCCTCAGGAATCATTCTCTCCGGGTAGAGGCGTCTTTTGAATAAGGAAGGGCCGCTGAATAAAGTCCGGCCTATTTCCTTCCCTCATTTCGCTCAGGGCGTCATCAGCACGACTTCTGCATGAAAGGAAAGGTGTGGTCGTTTGAAATCTGGAGCAAGCGGTGTGTATAGTATTTTTCCCGCCCACGTTTCCTCCTCATGTTCTACCTACCCAGTCATCTCCCGTTCCTGGGAGAGAGGGTGGAGGGAACCGCTCTAAAAAGGGGAAAACAAGAAACTGCGGCTCGGTGCTGTGCGGGCCTGAGACCCTCGCAGGCCCGTCCCCCGGTACCGGGCTGCGGGGTAAAAGGGAAGTCAAATGGAGATCAAGCACGGCCCCTCGATAACTCATCCATGCCTGAAATGAGAAGAATGGATTGTTTGCCTTAACACATCACTCCTGTCAGGCTTTCCAGGGACAAACATGGACTAATCAAGGGAGGGAGGGCGGGCGAACAGAAGGAGAGCTGGGGAAGAAATGAAAGGGGGAAGAGTGGGGGGGGGGGTTGAATGCAGTGATATTGGAAATAAATACTGGAATGATAGGCAGGGGAGGTTGAGCAGCGGTAAAGCAGATAGAGGGAGATGCTGAGCGGGAGTACAGATGGGAAAAGGCTGCAGTGCAATAAATACGCATCTTAAGTCTTAGTTGAGTTTGAGTTGAGTTGAAAACAAGTGAAACTGCATTAGAAACAAGTGGAATCTTCTCTCAACTCCATTACAGAATTTGGTCACACTTCACACTTTTTTGGATAGTCCAATGTCGATACTCAACTTCCTATCAAATGACTATAATGTGTCAGTAAAAAGTCTACTAAGGTTCAGGTGACACAATAGTGTGAAACTCAGTCTGTAGATATTCAATGTCTGGGTTAGGGTTAATTTTAGAGTTGGGGTTAATGTTTAGACTAAGGTTCAGGGTTTGGTTTACATTGTAAAGATGCAGCAAACAGGCAAGTCACACTCTGTTGAACATCTACTTTTTGTCACCTGATTGTTAGTCGAGTATTGTACAATTGGACTATCCAAGTACAGTGTTACCCAGTATTTTTTTAATTCTTTAAAGAGAAATAAGATTTAAGACTGAATGTAAGACTAAACGACTTGTTAAGATGGAAATTAATTTTGTAATGTAATTAAGGGGTTTGTACTTAAAGCTGCCCACAGTGTACCTGGTAGTGCGGGCTACCATCTCCTCCCATACAGTAACTCTCTCACCAGTTCTCCCACTTCCTCCACCATTATCCATTCCCAGTGGAGGACATTTTCCAACCACAGTCACAGGCAAAAGTCCAAACCTTGGACAAATATGAATTTTAAAACTGTGTCGTATTTAGGCTGGAGATGAAATAAATCATTAATTTTGCCTCCATTGTTACACATGGTGTCATCAATAAATAATGGAATCGCTGTGTATGTGAGTGTGTGATGAGAAATGAAGGCCGTGGGTCGCTGATGGCGATGCAGAGTGACATCCTTCATGTTCGAGATCCCCCCCCCCCCCCTCTCTCCCTCTCTCTCTCTCTACCAGCCTATTTCCTCTTTATATCCTCTTTACCCACGCTCCTGGTAAACGCATCGCTCCATTACACGGCCAGTATTTACCGAGGGTGACATCTGACTGGAGTCTCTAATACCATCCACCTCCAGGCAGACACCAAAAGGATTCTCTTCCTCTATCGGCCCAAAGTGAGGCTGACACGCTGCTCCGTGTACCACAGCCGATAATGTTCACGCGTAGCTGTGCGAAAGAGCTGTTGATGTTACACTGTAAACGCAGTCTGCCTCTAATGTAGGTTAAATTTCTGGAACGTGCAGCAGCAGCGGCGGCCTCATTACCATTCAAGCCGCATGCGGTCTCAGACAACTAACCCTGCTTCCTAAATATCATCCGCTTTCTGCTTTATGCCTGGGAGAATGCTATTGACTTTTTCCACTTCAGTATGTAAGCTCTCTGTTTATATATACAGTATATATGTGTGTGCGTGTGTGTCAGAGGTATTTGTCAGCTATGGTCCAGTCAACGCTGATGTGGTAATCCCACTAAGGCTGACAATGAGGCAAACCAGCCCTGAAAGACACACACACACACACACAGTCTGTGTTTGGCCTAAGGAGAGGCTACAAGATTAACGCCACAGAGAGGAATAACCCATTCAGTCTGTGAACCTGGCTTGGGTCACACAAATGCCCTTGTTTCCTACAGTCAGAGAGAGATAGAGAACTAAGAGCCTTCATGTCTACAGGCGTACAGTGGGAGTGAACAGCTGTGTGTGTGTGTGTGTGTGCCTGAGTGTTTTACAAGAGAGCGAGAGAGCTATCCTAGCTGACACACAGCTTTGCTCTGGGGGGTTTTCCTTGACTCTGTCACATGCTGCACGTGAGGAAAGGGTGGAGGGAGGTGGGGAGGGGGGTTGGGGGGGTGGCAGCATTATGCAAGAAGCTCCCTCGCTCACTCTCCCTCTCTCTCTCTCTCTTTGACATGCATACACATCCCAGAAGGTGCTGCTTTATGCTGCTGCCGCTGCAGCTCCAGCTCCAGCTTTGCCTCCCACTCTCCATCACAGAGCTTAATGGGCTGGAAGATGGCCGTTACCGTGGGCCTGATTGCATGCAGCGTCTGCAGTGATCAACACCTCCTGCTGTGTATCGTAAACTGCCCCCCTCCCCTCTTTACTGAGCGTCTGGATTGAGGAACCGCAGTGTAAATGTGAAATAATACACAGGAAAAAAAGGAGGCTCGGTGTACGCTAACATATAGGCAGCTGGTTACAGTGTGGAATGGGATCTGAGTTTTGTGCTGTTTGAGTGTGTGTGTGTGTGAGCATTTCAAGGGCCAGAGGTTGTGATAATGGCCCCCAGCAGCATAGACTGAGATGCCAGCTGACTACACAATGTGGCCTCGCTCTCTCTCTCTTCTCTCTTTCTCTGTGTCTGTTTTTTAGGTAATAAATATGTAAATAATATTTTGTTGAAGAATGACGTTGCTCTATTTTCTTTTTACAAAGAATCCCAGTATTAGCCATATGGCTACAGCGAGGGCTCCCAAACGTTTTCATGTTAACACCCTCCCAAATGCATGAACATGGATAGGATTTTGTCTGTGGGACCTGCATCTGAAAATATTTTTGTTTCTGGATATGAGTGGCACAGAACTGGACAACTGTTCATAGATAACAGTGGAGAGAGCAGCCCTCTGATTCTTTCATTGCCCTGCCTTCAAATGAAATTGTAGTGAAATTGTACTAGTCCTCATTTTGCTGGGGGACCCTCTGTGGGTTCTCAGGCCTGCTTTGGGAGCCACTGGACTACATGACCTTTATTCATCATTAACGGCTTTTTCATTTGTTTTCTTGCGTGTAGGTCATTTGCTGTACAAATACCTGTTTCTCAAATACATATTCAAATATTTATACTGTGCAATTAATCAATTGGCCGACTGAGAGAGATAGAGGGGTGATAAAGGAGTGGGCGGATGGGGGGCGCAGTCATCATTTTAAAAAACCTCACTCAGTACGCATGCGCTGGATTTGAAGAGAATACGCCATATTGAATTCCCGTAGGAATCGGCTAGCATTTTTTCCTGCTAGCGGTGTAAAGGGGCCACTTTATCAATGGTCCTAATTCGGTTTAATGTTTAGTTACTTCTCTTTTCGTAACCCCGGATAGCATAACGACCTTTCTCCGGTCCTGGAAACCGCGCAGAATCATAACGGGCACGCAGGTTTTAGTTAGATACTTGTCGGGGGGTTATCAGAAAAAGAAGTTGAATGGATCCGAGGGTAGCTTGGATTCAGCCCGAACAGAAAGGACCTGCGAACGCCTTATGGATGCACGTCTGGGAGACCTCTCAGGGAGTCCGGCCACACTCCGCTCAGCAGCAGCACCACAATCAAAATCACAACCAATGCGTGAATTATCCTGCGTTGGACGTTTTTAAAAATGTGGCGGCCGTGGTGGCATCGAGCAAGAGCATTTGCAGCAGCAACGGTAACGTTACTGCCAGTCTGAGCAACGGCAGCAGCCATCACAGCATCATGAACGGCACTACTAGTATTAACGGCACTGCGATTTCTTCGCTGGGAATAGCGCTATCCAACGGGAACGTACAGAACTCTTTGACCCCGGCAAACGCCGATCCGGGTGAGGGGAAAATCCAAAAGACAGGATCCGTCTCCTCCTCTTCTTCGCAGGAATCCGGGACGGACAGTCCACCTTCCATCTGCTCATTAGAGAGGACTATGGGTGGAAATGTAACGGGCAATGTGAATAAAAACGTCGGGGGTGCCAATCTGCTCTTCAACTTCAGCGACAGCATGCACAATAATGTCAACCATTACCACCACCATCATCGTCATCTTCAGGAGCACCCAGCTTTCAATTTACAGCAGATTTGCGTGAAGCGTCACCAGGTTCACCCCTCTGTACCTCTAAATCACACACACAGTCACCATCCAGGCCGGAGGAAAAGTGACAACAAGGCGAGCACTTATGGGATGAATTACTTGCTTTCAAACTGCACTAATGGCAATTATGCGAGCACTTCGACGCCCTGGAAGACGAGGAAGTACAACCCTGGAGTCCTCGGGTGAGGGCTGACCACAATCTCTCTTTTAGAATTAAGACGAAGCTAATGCTATCTTCAGTTAATGTTTATTTAGTGGTTAGATCCAACTGTATATTCCTACATAATGTTATGGATATATTTCCCAATACATTTTGAACATGACATTGCATGCGCTCAGTTTGGTTTAGACTGGGGTTTGAGTTGGGGGTAGATTTTTGGCTAGCTAGCAAGCTACCGTTAGGTAGCTGCGTCAAGCTAGGAAGGAGATAGTCGGAACAAGACCGGAAGTGTGGTGATTTCGCCTTCAAAATAAAAGTGAACGAATTGGTCGCATTTGGGAAAGACAATAACTGTAAGAGCTGGGATGTTCTGAAAAATATTCAGAGGATTGATTGGACAATATATATGGAGCGAAAGTATAGCTGGAAATATTCTCATAACATTAATTTGTATTATGGTATATATTTCAATAAGAGTTTTATTTAAAAGAAAAGAATGCCGGAAATGTTTTTCATTCTAGTTGGCTTGACATTGGTCCGTTAGCTACTGCCACTAGCTTAACTCACTAGCCTGTAGCTAATTTAGCTAACGGTTTTCTCTCTACCCAGCGTAGTATTCAAGTTAGCACACAGGTGAACACCTTAGTAATAATTTTAAACTAAACCAACAAACACACCCTGACAACTCACTAAAACTGTTTGAAACTAGAGCTGAAACTTGAGTAACGTTAATAAACTAAAATGAAAAACGTTAAACTAAAATAACCGTGCCCAGGTCTCACCAAAGGGTTGGGTAACAGTTAACTTGTGTAACGCTGGGTTAAGTAACTGAGCAGTTCATTTACCCCTTGGCAATCTGTAATGTTGCTTAACTAATCCTTATTATCAATGATCTCTTGAGAGTAAATTGAAACTTAAAGTCCAAAGGAGTTTCGATTTCTAACCTGTTGTTTCCTACCTGTTTCCACACTTTGGGCTACATTTCACTACACTTAAAAGGGAATGCCTCTTTATAATAAAATTCACATAATTATAATAGAATCTGCCATTACGTTGTGTCATAGCATGTCTGCCACAAGTTGTGCACTTAAATGAGCTGTATTTCACTGTACTGCATTCAGTTCTAGATAATGCATCCTTAGACCCAGAAAGCCATTCTGATCATTTATCTTTCCAGTTCATTCTTTATGGAGCTCTCCATCAGTGTGACATAACAGATTGGGGCTGGGACTTATTGTATATTTGTCTTATTGGTGACTGACCTAATGCAT
Source organism: Centroberyx gerrardi (assembly GCF_048128805.1). Taxonomy (NCBI): domain Eukaryota; kingdom Metazoa; phylum Chordata; class Actinopteri; order Beryciformes; family Berycidae; genus Centroberyx; species Centroberyx gerrardi. Next base: position 7,313,651 of record NC_136015.1, read on the forward strand.
AGGAACAACTTATTTGAATGCTGGAATGGTCGTATTCCCTTTTAATTTGATCCCACTTTGTAGCCATTCATATGTGATGTAACGCTTGGCTAGTAAGTGTTGAAAATGTATAGATTATGATTTATTATGTTATAATTGTAGTCATTAAGCTCTGAAAGAAGCGCGGTTACAAAAAATAACTAGAGGAAGCCCAAATGTGTTGCAGGAACTTGTGATATTTGTAATGGATGGTTGCACCCATCTGGGAATTTTCTGTGCAAGAATTTGGTGTTTGTAAGGAAAGCAGTCCTTCATGGTTGAGGCTAAGTTTCACTTCAGCCTCCTCAAACCCACTAAAATTTTACATTGTTCATTAATGCTTTGTCATGCAACGCGTTAATGAGCAACTTCTTTCATTTTGCCTAGTATTATGCTTTTCCACTAGTTTTCTAATGCAAGTTTTAGCTTGTGAATTGAATGGGGCCTCCAATGGCTTGCCTTAGGGGGCGCCCTTCGAGGTTCCCAGAGGGATTTTGCCGTGATTACCGTTTGGTTAATTGAAAACCATTCAGTGTGTATGACAGGAATAATATTGAATCTGAGCTGCATGACTGTCATGGTAGTGAGATAATAGACTGTGACAATGGACACTATTGATCACTTTGCTGTGTGGTTCAAAAGTTGTTGAAGATGGGTGGCTGACTGTAAATGGGGCAGGGATTGCTGCAACATGTTGGCGGCAGTGTTGATTTTGACTTTAAGGGAGGCCTAACAATAACCACAGCCTTGGTCAGCGATAGACTCTTGGCATGGATACGCCCCGGCCCGGCTGGGTCGCTGGCAGAGAGTTTTCACCAAGGAGTGGGCACATGGGCTGACTGCATTTCCTCCAGGGCTCTGGTAATTGATTGTGACAGTCTCCCTGTTCTGTATTTCACTCTGACATCATGGCGTGCATTCCTAGAAAAATGAATGGCCATGGGGTTGAACAGAGATCCACTGTTCCCAGGCATTTGACTGGTCAGAAATCTTTACATTTTCCGTGCCCCTCTGCTGCCACACACAAAGCCATATCAGCGATAACAATAAGGCACGGGACTCCCAGGCCTACTTTAGTGTTGCACTAAACCTCCTTTCACATTCTTCTCAAACCCTAGTGTAAGGCACAGGTGTGTGTGTTTTGTTGTAATACCAGATTTTGACTCTGGTACCTATACCATCCTAGGTTTCACAGTTGTGATTCTAAAACGATATTGCAGAAAAAAAAAGTATCCTAAAATAACAGGAAATAATGCTGGAAGTAGTACAAAATGCAATAATTATACAAGACTTTGTTGTTATTTTTTGGTGAAATAGAAGAAAAGAAACAGAAGCTACAAAAAAAACATTTCCCGTAGGACATATTGTGCAGTTGCTCAACCTCCCTGGCTCTGGCATGACAGCAGTAAAACAGCACAGTTGTAAGAACGAACAGAGCATATCTTGGGCCATCTGGAGCATAATTTTTTTGCAAAAGATAGGCCCGTGCCAAATCCCACATGTGTGTCAGTCAGTTTTTAAAAGGGTTTCCTCATTGGTGATTGCCAGTTTTATACAAGCTGACAATACTGCAAAATAGAGGACGCGATCCGGAAAAGTTCAACTATAGTGCCGTTTCTCAAAACTATTTTGGTACCGGTACTTTGTGCATGTGTGAGAATAATAACTACTCCCTCTTCTCTGTCCAGACTCCACGAGGAGGTGATGGACTTCTACAACTTCATGTCTCCTCGGCCGGAGGAGGCAGCTATGAGGAAGGAGGTGGTCAACAGGATAGAGATGGTTATCAAGGAGCTCTGGCCCACCGCAAATGTAAGATACACACACACACACATAGCCCTCTGTGTTTATGTGGGTGTTTTAGGTGAACTTGCAACCTTTCAGATTCTTAACATGTCAGAGCTCTCTTTGAAATTATACAGGAGGGATTATTGGTATGCAGACAAACGGTGATCTCAAATTGCTCATAAATCACTGTAAAGATGCAGCATTTTGACATAACACTGGTTCACTTGAAGATGAATCAGTGTTGATACAAGATGACACCAAAATGTTTTATTATGCTGCTATCAATTCTCTAACTGTACATTGTATGGGCGGAGGTGGGTGTGCCAAAAATTTTGAAAATGTATAACTTTGTCCCAATTACCTTAATGACAGTTGGTAATTTTGTTCCATGTTTGAGGCTCATGTTAGTCAGTCAGGGGTAAGACACTTCACTCCTCTATTCATCAAACTTCATCGTAGTTTACAGCACATGAGGAAAAACATTTTCCAAAATGATGTCTGTTCTTCATTGAGCAAAATCTAATAAATAAAAAGAAGTAAAATGTGTATTGTGAAAAGTTTAACTCTGAATCTTCATGATTAGTTTGTATGGGCTGCCGCAATACAGAAATGTATGGCGATGTACAGTATATAGCTAAAGTTTTTTATGATTGTAACAGCACATACACTGCATGCATTGCACTGCTTCTACATTGTTATAGAAGCAGTGCTTCAACGTATCTATGTATGCAATATTTTATAGTTGAAAGCCAACTAGCAAGTCAAGTAGCCTAAAATAACTGATTTTCCATAGAAAAGATGAAGGCAGCTGATCAACTAGGGAGCCAGGGAGCTGAGATCACATTCAGATAAACTGCTAATTAATTAGAATCGCAAGTAATGGTCATGCTTGTGTTTTAAGAAATGAATGTTCCTTTTATGTATGGAAATGCTCGCTGTTTAAATGCATAGAGAGAGGGAAAGAGGATCTTGCAGCTAGTCAATTAGTGAAGCGAGGTATGGTTGATTTAATGCTCCCTTCATCACTTAATCATGTAAAACACATACAGTGGTGATTTGTTGGCTGCCAGTCTTTCCCACTTCCAACGTGAGGCAGAGTGTCAGGTAAATGGATCATGCCTCTTATTTGTAATGGCTCCCATGTCATTTTAACATATTAATCCAGGCCTGTCTTTGTGCTTTCGCCTTGTCGGACTTACCAGACGGAAAAGGAAAGAACTTCCTTCTGCTTCCTTTGGAGAACCTTTGCTTGCGGCCCCTAAACACAACATTTTTTCAAGTCATTGTATACTTAATTTGGCAGTGTTCTCAACGTGGCAGCATTTAGAGTCTCTGTGAAGTGGAACCCCGAAATGCCTGGTTCCTGGTTGCTTGCAAACATTTGAATTGGGTCTATACATCAACACCACAAATGAGCTGTGGCACTGTACAGGATCTTCAAAAGCATGTTGCTGAGCCTTTCCATTAAGGTCAGACTGTGATATGAGAGGTCAGGGAATGTGAATGTGTTAGGTCCACCTGGAATGGCCCATATTAGCATATTAATATAAAAATGCTCTCATTATGGCCAACAATAAAACATTTTCTGCAAACACAAGATGACCTTGATCACGGCTTCGATGTTTTAACACTTATTCAACTCTGCATTTTCAGGTCCAGATATTTGGCAGCTTCAGCACAGGGCTCTATCTTCCAACAAGGTAAGAGCTATTATTTATGATTAAAGAAAGCTCAAGATATAAAAGTGCATTTCACACTTTTATGTCTTCTTGCTTGCAAGTATTTTAATGTTGCGATTTTGCCTTGCCCTCAGCGACATTGACCTAGTGGTGTTCGGGAAGTGGGAGCGCCCCCCGTTGCAAGAGCTGGAACAGGCTCTCCGCAAACACAACGTGGCAGAACCTTTCTCCATCAAAGTGCTGGACAAGGCTACGGTGAGTAGTGGCAACCAGAGCATGTGGTTCTTCTCAGCACTTTGAGGCTTTGTGGCCCCGGGTCATGCTGCGTTCACATCGGGTCCTAAAATAAAGCCGTACCAGTTGGCATCGCCGGATGTCAGTCAACCACAGCAAACTTCCATCTCATCGTCCAAGTGATTTTGATAAACAAAGAGGTTCGACTATTCCATGTGCTCTGATGCAATAAAAACTGATCTGTTAAATAGTATTGCCTGACTGTTCATGCTAGACTGCTCTAATAGATTATATTTTGCAGAAAATCTAAAATATGACTGGCTGAGTAAATGGGAAGCCAAGCAAGGCATTGGAATATGCCGAGGCAAATCAAAATTTGGCAGTACATCTTACGCTCCTGGAAAACTTTTTTCCGGACTTCAGTATGGTCAGATAAAAGAGGAAAGCTTTTGCTTATTCGCTGTTTTATCTCTGTTGGAAGACGAGACGAAATGAACAGGTGCGCAGCGTATGAGGCTACATCCATTTTGTCTGCTCCATCTGCGTCCGCAATAGGAGGCATTTTCCACTGGTGTCGGTGGAGTTTACAGTTGTTCTCCTGTTACACAATAAACATCTGGTTTGCTGTTTACGGTGTACCACCACAATGTGAATACAACACTAGATACTTTGTCAGCTCTGTGCCAGCCGCTTAAAGGAATAGTTCACCCCAAAATGAAAAGTCAGTCATTGACATGGGGACGAGTAGTTAGTCTAAAGTCACACAAAAGCCAAACGCAGAGCCAGGAAATATGATGGCCTTTTTATGCTTTTTTTTTTTTAAGCTGTAAAAAGATGGCACCGTTAACTTCAATAGTTGGGAGAAGGCTGAGATGGAACTACGGGGGCTAACTTGCTCCATTTGGTTTTCATGCAAACTTAAATGGAGTTTCCACTGACATAGGGATGAGAAGTTAATGACTGAATTTTCATTTTGGCGTGAACTATTCCTTTAAGCCACGTGATGGACAAGGCTGCCAATTGGTGCCAGTGTTCTTGTTTTGTTTTCTTAGATTTTAGCACACAGAGAAAGTCTCCCACATAATGACTTGACTCTAATATTTGCTAATGCACGTTCCTCTCTCTCCTTTCAGGTGCCAATCATCAAGCTGACAGACCAGGAGACTGACGTGAAGGTGGACATCAGTTTCAACGTGGAGACTGGAGTCAAGGCGGCAAGCTTCATCAAAGACTATGTTAAGGTGAGATACGCCTACTGCCCGGGAGATGTTTCTCTCAGGATCCATAGGCTACGGTTACACTTGCCGTCTCAGTGTGATTTTTATCTTCTGATCAGGCCAGGACGCATCAAGTACAGGTTTGGACACACAGAAATCAGGTGTTGCGCCTACTGCTATCTTCAAAACCAGATATGGAAATGATCAGGCTTCCATATCTGGAAGCAGTCTGGATGCAATCCAGCCACAACGTGCATTCAAGCAATGTAAACAGATGGAGAGGGAGAGCAGGAAAGACATGGCAGACATAAATTTTAATAAAAAACAGCCACAGGAGACAAATAACAGCCATTTTCAGGACAAGTGTGGACATAACAGCAACATGATCTCAGAAAATCACATCTTTAGAATTGGATTTCAAAAAATCAATCATGTGGAACCATAGCCATAATGTTGTGGTCAGTGCCGCAGTTGAGTAAGGTTCAGTAATTTTTAAAGCCTGTCCTAGTGATTACATACCTTCAGAGCACATTCAAAAACGTTTAACACCACAGTTTTTAGTTTCCGAGACACTGGCCTCCTGTTAGCATTTATTAGCAAGATTAATGCTAGTCCATGGCACATGACTCCATTACTCTCAAAGGCATACAGGCCACTTCAAACAATTCTATTACTTAGTGTATTACTACAGTTATGGAAGTATATAGACCGACTTGTACATGATTTGTGAGAAATGGTTTCACACCCCATTGACTTTCATTATCATTGCTAACAGATGCTAACAGGAGGCTGGTATCAATTTCTCAGGAATAAAAATTAGTTTTAGAATTTTTTTCAGTCTGTTAAGAGTAGTGATCGATAGTACAGACTTAAAAATCCCGAACCTTCCCCTTTTAAGCGGGGAGTAAATACAGGAGTTTGTACATTTCTGGTTGAATAGGACAAGCCAATGTAGTGATCAAAGCCAATACACTTCAGTTCACTCCAATCTTGTATTGGCTTGTCTCATTTCCTAAATGAACCTGGAACAGACCCCAGCAAATCTGCCCAGAGTGTAATCTCAACTAAACTTGAACTGAGTATGTGTGGGTATGTGTATGTGGAGGTGATGTTTTTTCAATCCATGGCTCTTACAAAATTCCTGCTGAAGGTGGATGCCTACTTTAGTTACTGTTGTAGTGACTAATGCAAAAGTGGAATTCCAGGTTTGATATTCCAGAGAACTGTCAAGAATATAGGTCTTTTGTTATTTTTACATATTTGCGTTTTGGTTTAGCCGGGCGGGAACGCATGTCGCAGCTTGACACCCTACTGTCTACAACCATGCCTGGCATCAGTCCAGTGATAGTTGTTCAGAGCGGGTGTGAAGGGACTCCTGTGCCGTCTTGCTATTGAAAGGTCACCTATAGCTCATGTGATCACATATAGGGTTAGAGCAGTGTAGCACCTACTCCAGCTCTCGCTTCTTAAACGCATATTTGATAAGTCAACCAGGACACACTAAACTCCTTTGGCACAGATACACATGCACATAACGCCTGGAGGTTGCGCTGGCTTTTCAGCCCGAAAATGAACATATTTATAATTCCATTACCAGTCCCTGTGGGGCGTAAGTACATTATCAAGGAGTAGGCTCTGGGAAGCCTCATCAAATACCTTTTTAGAAAGTGTGGCCCAGTTGGAAGCTAGACAGAGTATGAATGTGGAAAGAGATGCAAAGTAGTTGTTCACATCGTTGTAATCATTTGGATGATTTGCTCTCCCCACTTTGAATGTGGACCAGTGCTGTTTCTAACTCGTGGAATTCTATACATCTCATTAGAAATCCCCCCTAGCTCTCCTTAGTGAGTCACATGAATTTAACCTAAATTAGATTTTCTTTTATCTAGAGTTTTATTAAATTCTGTCCTACACCCTCCTCCCTTTACTGAACCCAAAAGTTATACTTTTTCCTCAACCCTATGTGTCTGTCTCTTCTGTCCAATTTCAGAAGTATCCAGTGCTGCCTTACCTGATCTTTGTGCTGAAGCAGTTTCTGCTGCAGAGGGACCTGAACGAAGTGTTCACGGGGGGAATCAGCTCTTACAGCCTCATCCTCATGGTCATCAGCTTCCTACAGGTACAGTAACACACACACACACACACACACACAGACATACACACATATCATGACTTTGTAATAACAGCAGGAATCCAGTAGTAGTAGTTCTTGTACAAGTTGTGGTAGCAGTTGCAGTAGCGGCAGTAGTTTTAGTAGTAGTAGTTTTAGTGCTTGTAGTAGTAGTGCTAGTGCTATAGTAGTAGCAATAGCAGTGTTGTTGATGATAATAATAGTAGTAGTAGTACCAGTGGTCATAAATAGCCTCCCACTAGTCCAGTATTAAATATTAAATATAAACATAAATCAATTGCTAATCTACCCTAGCGCACACTATTACTTGTTCTAAATGTGTAATAATCCAGTCTCCCTATCCTTGCCTTTCAGCTCCATCCTCGTATTGATGCCAGGAACCCCAACGAGAACCTGGGTGTCCTGCTGATCGAGTTCTTTGAGCTGTACGGACGACATTTTAACTACTTGAAAACGGGGATCCGCATCAAGAACGGAGGAGCATACATGGCCAAGGAGGAGATCATGAAGGCCATGACCAATGGATACAGGCCATCCATGCTCTGCATAGAGGACCCACTGCTTCCAGGTGTGTGTGTGTGTGTGTGTGTGTGTGTGTGTGTGTGAGAGATAGTTTTCACTACTGATCACGGCAATCAGACAAAATTGGCAAGATTGGATTTTTTTTTTTTTTGTTCAAGATTGTCATGTTGTGTTTGTCTTGGTGCTGTATAGGTAACGATGTGGGCAGGAGTTCCTACGGGGCCATGCACGTCAAGCATGTGTTTGACTACGCCTACACAGTCCTGGGTCACGCCGTGTCGCCACTGGCACGATCCTATCCCAACAAAGACTCCGAAAGGTTAGACAAACTTGAGTTCTGCTGTTGACTTTTACTCCCGAGTCCAATTCCAAATGTGTCGTCAGTGCCCGAGATTACCCCGGGCAAAATTGCCGCTCGGCTAAAAACCCTTCCCTCTATTCCCCGCAGCACCTTGGGCCGGATAATCAGGTTGACCGAGAAAGTGATCGAGTACAGGGAATGGATCATCAAGAAGTGGGGGGGCAGGCATCTGGCGCGAACGGAGAACAGAGGTACGATTCCTCAGACTTTGACATACGGTCCCGCAACACTGGAGGAAGAAAACTGCTTCTGCTTTCATTGATAGTGTCTCCAGAGTTAGATTGTGTTAGGAGTTTCTGAATAAATGATGGTTATTCTAATAACTGGGCAATGCCTACATTATTAAATAGATTTCCATCAGATGAAATAGAACTTTGTCCTCATATAGTAGCTCCAGAAAATTACTTTTATTAGATGAAGAGATTTGAGGGTTTAATAGTGTATCAATGCAAAAAATAGTAAATTTGACATGTATAAATAAACTCCACTGACTTTTTTTTTTTACATGTGTGTGTGGCTGTGGGTCTCATCTTTCCTATATTGTTATTTGTCTCTTCTAGTTTCCCTTCCCAAGGAGCCAGTGTCGGAGCAGGAGCCCGGCTGTGTGCTGGGTGTCGGTGTCGGGTCGGAGGAGCAGCAGAGGGACTCGGTGTCGCCCCACAGCGCCGACTCGCCCATGTCCATCTCCAGCCCCCAGCAGCACTCATCAGCCTCCTCTGTGTCCTCGCTCTCCGGATCAGATAACGTAAGGAAACACACACACACACAGAATAAACAGACAGACTCTCACTGCAGATGCATGCCATTTTTTTGTGTGGCTTCACAAGCTGGGTCATTTTAATGTGAGTTATGATGTATAGATGGCTGAATGGAAGTGGCAAATTTTGATAGAATGTCCTCAATATTGCAAAGAAGTTTTTGCACTCGCTTGAGATAGGGAGTTTTTTTGTCGATATAGAAAGTCTGTGATAAAATGCGATGGAAATGCAATTGTTGGATTAAAAATGACGTTGGTTTGGCATGACCGGTTGAAAAAATTGGTCTCTCTCATTGCACCACAGTTCAAAAATGGCTTTGGACATTTTGAAATGTAAAATATCTGTCCACCATAACCTCCCAGAAATGTTGTAGTGCTGTTTCTCCCATGTTTATGTATAGATTGTGGTTGTATGGCCATTAGTTGGTGCATTATAATATTGCCAAGTGCATTTCTTCGTGTCTATCTTCAGAATTAAATATGAACAACATGACCAAATATAACCAGGCAGCCTATTTATTCACTTCAACCCAGCTGATGGAAACGCACCTTATTTGCATTTTTTGCAACATTTCAATAGTTTGTTCACATTTTGCTTCAAAGTTGAATGGAAACATGGTCAGTTTTGGAGTACATGAATCAGTAAAGCTAGCATTTTTTAAATAATTTTCTCTTCCTCTCTGTGTGGTTTGTTAGGACTCTGATTCAGCGCTGCCGTGTCCCGTCCCGCCGCCTGCCCTGCCACCATACCCGTCTTTCCAGCCCCTGGGCCTGGCTTTACCGCCAGGCCTCACCATGGGCACCGGCAAGCCTGGCATGGGAGGACATCATCTCATTATGGCCCCAGGCTCACAGGTAGGTCTGCAGCTCTGACTAGATTAGGTGAAACTTTAATGATCCCTGTGGGGGAAATTGGGAATAACGCTCAAACCACATGCAGAAGTTGTTGTAAATGCAGTGCTCCCTCCTTAGCTCCATTTAGCACCTGTAGTAACAATTACTGTGCTTACAACACACCAGAACAAGTTTTGACAGCAAGTAGAGGTTGAACAAAATGCATCAGCTTTAACAAAATGAACGTTTAAAGTGATCTGTGTCTCAAAAACGGTACAATTCTAAGTGATTTTAGTCTGTGAGTGAGGCATTAATCCGCTCACTTCATGTTACATAGAGCCACTGAGTCATCACTTGTTCAACCATTGAGTAATTATCTTAATTTGGAACAGTGTATATTAGAGTTACCAATCAGAATCAAAAAATGGTTGGTTCTCAAAAGATAAACAAGTCAGTGTTGGGCTCCTTACTCAGAACAGTAACATTACTTGTTACTCATTTCAAAAGTAATTTTATTACTTATTACTCCCTAGCAGCAATAGTTCGTCACACTATTTGTTATGTTACTTTTCAGTTACATCCCCAAAATTCGCAAATGCATCCTCTCTTACCTTCAAATATCAGGATAGCTATGTTACTTCTCCTGTGAGTGAAGGAAGCCATATAGCATTGTTGTCCAATATTCATGTCAACCTTTTACTTGATAAAATCAAAGCAGTGGGAATACATCCACCCATCATCTAAGCTAGTTCAGTGTGAGAGGATGATCACTAATTATGATGAAAATGAGTCAGGGTGGTGGAAGGACATAGTTTTTGAATAATTCAACTTCAATCTGATATTTAGAGGGGGCGATAACAAAAGTAACAACTTAATGTTTTTTATTGATAAGTGTAATATTACTGATTATTGCTTCCGTCCTCCAGGCTCGCGTCTCGCTGCCCGGTGGTCTAGCGATGCACTCCATGCCTGGCAGACAGGTGTGTATAGACCCTGGGCTCCCTCCCTTCTTCCACATGCCCCCAGCCCATGCTCATGCCCCCGCCCCCTCCAGCCCCCAGCCTCTGCCCAGCCCCCACTCCAGCCACACACACAAGGTAGGCGCCGGATGCCACACACACACACACACACACACACACACACACACACTCTCTTACTGCTGGGAGAACCCTATCTCTCACACACAAGCATTCACACTCTCTCCATCTGATATTTTCTCTGTCTGTCTCCAGTGGTGTTCATTCTCTGTCATGTGTCTCTGCTCTGATTTTATTTTCTTTCCCAATATTTCCCCAGTGTTTTGTTTTATTTAATGGAATTAATTGACCCTTCACTCACATTCACTTTGCATCCCTAGTGAAGTCGTCCCAGCACACATTTGAAATCAATAGGAGCCTATATGGTATTATCTGTCTCAAAGCAAGGTCTAATAACACAGCTTATTATCTGAGATGAAAGAATAATGAGTGCATTGTTTACGGCTAAATCCAGCAGAGAAGTTGTTCATGCAAAGCCATTTGGATCATTTTTAAACAGAGGGGATAGGGCTCACCAGCCCACAGTCAGTTTCATTGTAGCAGCTATTTTGGTTTCCATTCTAGCCAGCTGGCTTGTCAGGCTGCTCACCAAACAATGACATGCATAACATTTTAAAGTAGAATTATCTTCAACAAGTTTACGAATAATATTTTACCATTCTCACAATGTCTTTGTAACGGGTCCCAGGAGGGAGGGCCATAAACAGATAATACCTGTAGAAACAGGATAAGTAGAGAGATGAGAAAGGAGACGTTGTCGTTGTATCTCAGGTGTTCTTCCTCTCTTTATTAAAAGATACTTTCTTCTCTTTCAAAATGTGATATATTGAATTACACAATAAATGTCTGCCATGTCAATAAAAACACATCACATGTACACATACATTTTTGATGATAATAATATGATAATAATTTACCATAGCATTAGTCACTGTTTAGTTACTACAAGTCAATGAAAGGTAAAAATCATACATTCTTAGTACCTGGACTGCTCACTAGTTAATTACCTTTTCTGTCATACAACAATATGAGTAAGTTACAAATATGAGCCTAATAGCTATGAAGATTTGCAAATAATTTATATTTACAACCATACAAAATCATGAGGATGCCTGGGGGTTTCACCAAATAAAACATGTAACATAAATTTACAAAATGAAACTAACAAAAAGCTGCATCACTGTCCATCTATAAGGCACTGGAGTGGACATTAGTTTGTGCCTGTAACCATGGCAACCAGGCAATCAGCTGGCTAGCTTAACCTAGCATAACAATGATTATATACAGTATTTAGCATCACACCAGTCAGGTAGCCATCCATTTACAATAAAACAACAATAATAAGAATACTCTTACTGCAAAAAGACAACATTAACGGGCGATCTTTGGTCACAAATTACCCCATTTTTCTTGACCGTTACCAAAGTTCTACGACCGTTAATTTCCCCACAATATAAGCGAATGACGTTAGCTAGTTAGCACAGATGCTAGCGGACTTTTAGCTGTCTTAAAAACACATTTACAGAGATCGCAGTTACAATAGAACACACCCAGGCTTCGTTAAGAGTCTTATATAAATGTGTATGAGGGGGCATTGTGTTCACAAAATGTACAAACCTGTAGAAACAGGATAAGTAGCTAGTGAGATGAGAAAGGAGACGTTGTCGTTGTATCTCAGGCGTTCTTCCTCTCTGCCCGAGAACGCGACCGACGCTGATAATATGCCAACGTCTCCCCCTAGTGACGAACACTGCTATACATTAGCCACTATAAATGCCATACAGGAATGAATGAAAGATGGATTGCTCAGTGCAATCAAACAATACCACATACCAATACTATATAAAAAATATACAGTATATACACAAATTGTGACAAGACGTTTGTGTGTGTCACATCTTGTTTAGCAGAAACTGGCAAGCGTCTGTTTTGTCTGAGCAAAAAGCTTGTGAGCCAATGCAGAGGAATGTTGGAGCTATCTGACATTATGCTGATTAGTTGTGGTTTATAAGTTGGGACTCATTCGGTCTTTTGCTTTTCACTGTGCAATTTGAGTGATGGGTGAATTGTTCTTTTTGTTCTTTATACAAGTTTATGTTGCATTTATGGTAAATAACTAGCCTTTTTCTAGCCTGATACATGCAGATCTTTATTGTTTTGTATGGGAGAGTATGTCCCATCAAACTGCATGCCAGGGGACCTCTTCCAAATTGTTAGGGGCCATTCTTCAATTCGGCATCCATTCAATCCATCAAGCAGCACTTACTTCAATAACATGTCAACTTTTGTAACTGATTGACCTGTTTATTCTTTAGCTTTGTTCCTCTATTTTTTAGTTTTGTTCCATGGTGGAGTTTGTGAGCAAAACAGATCAACTTTAAAAGTTGACATTTTGTTGAAATCAGTGCAGCTTGGTGGATTGGATGTTTGCTGAAGTTAAGAGTGAACCCTCACAATTCAGAAAAAGTCATGTTCTACAAGCTTCTACATTCTGTCCCATACTAAAAGACACATAATAACATGGTCCTTTCCTGTGCAAAGGTTATGGCCCTTTGGTACGTCATCAGTAATTGTCTCAAGCAATGAAAATGTTTTTCTTTTCTTTCTTTTTTTTTTGTCTCCTCCTCCTCCTCCCTCCCGCCATCCCTCCTCCTCAGAACGGAGTCAAGTTCAACGTGAAGGGCTTCCACAACCCGGCGCTGGTCAACAATCCCGTTCTCGCCAACCGCGGACACACGCACACCCACACGCACACGCAGTACCACCGCAACACTTGGCGACGCAGGAAGAGGGACAGCCTACCGGTCAGCCTCAGCAGATAGAAACCACTCCCCGCCCCCCTCCTCTCTCCCCCCCTCCTCCCCCTCCACTCTGGCTGTAAACCCTGGCTTCTCCGTTCGTCTCGAAGGAGGACAGACAGGCAGGCAGACAGAGTACCAGAGACCAGCAGCTAAGACTCGCGGGCTGCCTCCACACGGAACGACAGCCTTCAGCTCTGCATCTTTCTCCTCCTCCTCTCTATCTCTCGCTCTCCACTTCTGCATGATTTTTTTTTTTGGTTTTGTTTTTAGTCTTTTTTTTTGTTGTTTTTTTTTACTGAGCAGCAGGCCAGAACAGGGCCGACTGGCAAACACAGTCTGCCCCGAGGTTCAGCAGCTAAACACTCTCTAACCTGGGACTTCCTGCTTGGGATGTAGACGTGTTTGGGCTTTTTTTTGTTTTTCTGTTTTGGATTTTTTTCCCCTTCTTTGTCTTTGTTCCAAATCTACTGTTCCTATTTTTTTTGTCCTTTATTTTGTTTTTCACCTTTATCCGGGGACTTGGTGGTAATGTCGTTGCCATGTTCGGTGTCTTGAGGGATTCTTTTTTTCCTTTTTTTTTTTGTCGACCTTGTCTTGACCCTTGCAGCCAAGCTGCCTGTTTTTCTACGTTAAGATTTTAAGGTTTTTTTTGTTTTTTCCAGTGTACACACTTAAGAACAAACTGTTTTTCATTTTGTGCAATAATGTTGTTTTTCTTTCTTTTGGAAGTAAATGTTTATTTAATTTTGTGTGTATATGTAAAGGCATTTTGTTTTTTATATGGTTATTTTATTTTTGTAGAGTTTTTAATTTTGCAGAGAGTTTACAGAACCTTTCCCCAGGCAGCATCTATGGAGAGAATATGTGTTGGTCGGTTGGTTTCACTGTGCGTGTGTGTGTGTGTCATCAGGTTGAGATGGACCCCAGGTCAAAAGCCCCCCCCCCCCCCCCCCCCCCTCATCCCTCTACCCCTCACGGGTGTCATACTGATGTGTCAAAGGGAAGCAGGAGCAGTAAGGGATAAGGAGCTGTTATCTCAGTATTCCTTCCATTTTCCTCCATCTGTCTTCTGAAAATGGGTGGGGTGAAAAGAAAATTCAACCCAGTTTAGTTAAGTGGAGGGAAGTGGAGGGATGGAATTGCACCCTGGGATATCCCGATAAAAGAGGGAAGAGGACGTAGTTGTGTTTTGGCCTACAGGAGGCGGCTCCCGCTCTAGTACAGAGGCCCCAGAGCAGATGGAGCGTCAGCGCAACCACAACGTTGTGTGCATGAGTGTACCTCTGTATGTATGTGTGTCCTCTGTGGGACTGTACTGTTGCCATACTTCCAAGGCTAGCAGCGGCCTGCCATTATTGTCTCGGCGCTCTTTCTCCCCACTGTCCCAAACCGGAGATGATTTTCAAAACAACAGCGTCCCCAGCATGGGATTTTGGCCCGAGAGAGCCCGGTTACTTAAACTTGTTGTATGCTCGTGCGTCATCATATGTGTGCTTGTCTCCTTTTTATTACGTGTTGTAGAAGGGCTGGGGCCAGATGAAGGTGACAGCTTAACTGACCTGAACTTGAAGATCAAGACTAGGTTAGGAGTTGCTGAAAGCCACTGATTTCAGGTCAGAGAAATCCTCATCTGCTTCCTCTCTGTAGTTGGGGGAAGAGGTAGAGGGAATCTGATCCCAGGTCATTTGGCTGAGGTCAACTCTTGCCTGTAGCTGTAAATCAGTGCAGACCAACACTAAGGTGCTCGACGATAAGGGTCGTGGACAAAGGAGAGGGAGGGAGGGGGGGGTCTTCCTGAACCAAGGACCCTAGAGAAAGGGAATTATATTTTGATTCCATTCAGGAATCTTGTGTATATTTGATTGCCAGGTACTTCCGCTAATTGTTTGCAATGCCTTTCTTTGTGTTTACTTGGAGCGTGTGTACGTCGTTCCTGCGAGCGCGCCGTGTCACACAAACACACACACACTCACAGACGGGACTGTCGAAGGCTGTGACTCGCCCAGAACGCTACACACCCTGGTGTTATTACTATGCAAGTGGATTATTCTAATTATTGTGACCTCTGTCTTTCCGTTAGGGTTTCCCCCAATGACAAACACTGCTTGTTGGACTGGAGTAATGTTACTGACTGTCAGACTAGAGTTTTCGGCAACTCTGCCATCGGACGGGCGGACTTGCAAGCCAACTCATTAGTGTACTACAAACCCAACCCAACCCATCCCCCCCCCCCCCCCCGCCCCCCACATGACCCCATGTATTTGTATGCAAGTCCCGATATGTTTCAAAGTCTAGTTTTCTACATCTTATCAGTCAAACGTAAGGAAAAGGGGATGTTAGTGTCAATGGTTGGGTCTGTGTAGTGTGTATCTCGGTGAGTGTGTGTGCGTGTGTGTGTGTGTGTGTGTGAGAAAGAATTGAGATTCATGACCTGCCACTATAGGTTTTTAATCAAACACCTGACAGCTCATGAGCAAGAGTGCACCCAGAGAGCGACTTGCACTCTGCCGTTGCACTCCGGAAGGGGCGAAAGTGTCCGCTACTGAGTCTTCTACCTTTTACTGAGACTGTGTTCAGTACTAATGTTACACTCTGTATGTTTTTTTTCTTTTTTTTTTTTTTTTTTTTTAAACCATGGCAACTCTGATCCATCAGTCAGAACTCCACCTGGCATCACTTCAATCTCAGATGTGAGGTTATTGTTTTGACTCACAGGCAGAGCAGATTCTGGGCTAATCGTCACCTCCAGCTAGAGAAATTCCTCTCAACGTTTAATAGTTTGACAAAAAAAAACAACTCACTCTCAACTCACTCAAAAAGCTTTTCAGAGATGAGCCGTTAACTCCATTTCCACCTATAGATAGATACATTTTCAATGATTTCCCCACCTATAGGGAGGTGAGCGCGATTTGCCCGTGAAATGCTCAAGAGTTGCATTCAATCCTAGCCCATGATAGATCGGAAAATCATATTTATCTGGGCTGGCAAGCTTTTTTTAACCCCGTAACAGCAGCATCCCTGACAGCCATGTCTGCTTTTTAGAAACCAACCAGCATTGATGAGAGGCTGAAAATGAAATCTGTGAGGGAAGGTTGTTGACTTGGTTAGAGTTGCCTGCCATTCGACAGAGCTGAAGACTGACATGCATTATCCTAAGAAGTCTCTATGGATTTAAATCTCTGTACATCTCAGCGGTCCTACGCGGCTCTCTCTCCACGTTCCCTTTTCCCTCTTGGCTCCCTCTCATCTGACAGCGATGGGGAACAGTCTGCCTTTCGCCGCTCCAGATCGCATGCGAGCGAGGGGAGGGAAGGAAGCGACGGAGAGCGACCGGGGCCGCTGAGGTTCTGGCGTACACATGTACATGTAGATGCAATGTAATACACCCCCCCCCATTGCAATACAATGAGGGATTTTAAACTGGCGGCTGCCGTTTAGAGAAAGGTGGCGGCCCTTCTGTGTCCTGGCCGATTCATGTGAGCAGTGGCCCTCAAAGTGGCTGCCTAGCTAGCGGTGGCCGGAGGGAACCACTGCCCGGCTTTTGTTTTGAACATTTTTATGTACCGGTATATTTTTTTCTATTTTATTTTTTAATAAACATTTTAAAACTGCCAGTCATTGTGTGGCTTTGCTTTTCTGTGAATACAAGGATGTATTTTTCTTATGTTACGCTGAGATAACACTGAACTTGCTGTACATACTTGACTAGTAATGGTAACCTTTGCTTGCCAGTGTGAAATGTTTGCATGCATTCTACACCCCGTGAGAGCCAGCGTGCAATTCTCCTCATCAACACTAGGTGGTGCACACATGCCGCTGTTTGCCTCGCAATACAGCCACGCTGAACCAGGAGAGCCTCAAACACACAGCTTTAGATTAACACACACCCCGGTGTCCTCGCTACTCTAAACCCTTACACCAAATATAGAGGCGTTAACTCCATGTTGCTAGACTTTGTCCACAGGATTCACATTCAATCACACCAGGCCATCAATTTGCCTGAGTGTCACAGGTGCTTGTATCTGTGCGTCTGGTTTAGGATTAAGTGTCCTGTCCTTCCCTGTCTGTTTTGACGGCAGACCGCATGATGGAAGGGATTCAGTCCAGCCGCTGCCACATCCTCCCCGCCTCATCTTGACACTCTGGCACCTCTCCCGGCATCTCCCTGATGATCATGACCCTTGCTCTCCTCGCTGGAATGATCTTCTCTGAATAGGAACAAAGTTGAACTACAGAGGAGGCTTGAAAAGATGGGAGGTAAAGCTGCGGTTGAGGAAGGTGAAAGGGGGCCAAAGAGCGAGGGGGAGAAAGCAGACGGCGTATTTGAATTGTAAAGCAGCCAGCGACTCAAAGATGCGGCATCTGGATTAGTGTTCGGGGACACGGCGAGGAGGAGCAACCGAGAGGAGGATGACAGGGAAAAGATGAAGAGATGGGAATCAAAGGTTTCTCAGAGAGGAGTCGGAGTAGCTCTTTAGGCAACAAACTCCAAAGAGAGAGTAAAAACATCAAGGCAAACGGTAAAGAGCTCGTCTTTTTACAGCCCTCCACACAAAGTCTCTCTCGCTCTTCAGCTTGAAAAATGCTGTATTTCCACAACAAACATAAACTGAAAGCTGTCCATGATAAGTGAGCTGGAGAGGAATCTGTCCACCAAGCAGATTGCTGGCCTTGGTGTGTCTGAGCGGTGCCAGCCACTTGGTAATCCCGGCCAGCAGTCTTCTCCTCGGGCCAGTGCTGAATTAAACCTCTTTGGGTGGCAAAGCTCCATGCAAGGCTGACTGGACGGATCTCCCACAAGTCAGCCATCAGCCATCAGCCGTGTCCACAGTTTGTTTTATTTCTGACACAGAAAACACTGCAGAGAGCCTGTCAATGTTGTCCACTGCCGCCATGATGGAGGTTCCTCCCTGACCACAGCTACGTAATTGTTCCAAAGTTTTCTTTGGAAATGAATTCTTCATTTAAAGACCTAATGTATGCCAGTTTCCCAAACCATTGAACAAGTGGAATGGGCCACCCTGCCCTAAAGAGCTGCTAACCCATTCATTAGCATGGGTTTCAGTGGAGAGTTTTAGTGTCACATGATGGTCTAAATGCTATTTCAGAGGCTTTTCTGCCCTGGCAAGCATAAAATACTTGGGGAAACACTGAATACTTGTAATTTTTTTAATTTCCTGGGTATAAAAATGGTCAAATTTGTACTGAATATCAGTCCAACCTTAGTTCTGAGTGTATGGCAGGTGCTTTCAACCAGGGATGTAGTGGAGGGTTAAGCCACCTAAACTCAGTTTACCCACTTTTTTACTTGCAGGAATACAGCTTGCCCTCCTTTTTAGGCTGACAAATCTTAATAAATTCATAGTATACATCTCAGTAAGTAGCCTAGTATCAAACTGGGTTTGAAAAGTTAAATGAGGACAGGGTTTTTTAAGGGAAAAGGCAGACATTTAATGCTTTTCTGAAAGCATAACTGATTTTTGTTCATATTCGCGGTTGTTTGCTTTATGATGATCCCCAACTGCAGATCATAGGCTTACCCACCATTTTATTTACCACCATACATCACTGGTTTCAGTGTAGATTGAGGTTGCATATTCAGTGAAGCTACAGTAAGCATCCAGGGGAATCCTCAGCCTCCATCATCACCCGCCTCTGAACCCTGTGTGCCGTCTGCCGCAGGAGCCTAGCAGCGTTTTAACGAGCCTCGCGTGAATTCCCCAAACCGACGCAATCAAAGGCAATTAAAAGCCTGATTAGTTTTAGCAGTTTGACGATTCCCACTTACTTTGCGCCTTTCTCTCTCTCGTCTCAAGGTGGGTTTTTTTGCCAAGGGATCACGTGCGCGAAAGGTGGACTCCACAGTTTGGTTTTAATCACTACTTTTGATTGAGTAAAACAGTTACAGCGTGTCGCGTTTAATGAATCCCACAGAGGTCGTCTTGATGAGGAATCTGCGGTAATGAGAGTGGGTGGTGTGTGCCCCTCTCTCTCTCTCTCTCTCCCCCTCTCTCCCCCTCCTTCCCACCTTGATTGCAACTTATCTAGGTCAGCTCAGTGTGTTTAATCACTGTTGGGTTGGTTGGGAGACCCCGTGGTTTCATCCCTGTACCTACACCGCCCCAGTTAACTGATGAAGCCCGCGGCCCATCTAGGAGTTTTTGAATTTATCATTCATTCAAGACTGGATTATGACTTTTCATATATGACGATCGGTGGGCTTCCTGGTGAATCTACGAGATAGGATTGATCTCCAGCACAGTTGATTTCCCATGTGAGTGAGAGGTGGATATGTGCCACTGGTTTCATCTTGGAGATCAATGTGTCAGCAGGCATAAAGCTCAGTCTAAAGAAGCTGCTGTCTGGCTAATTAGACTTGCTGCCTCCCGACTTGGTTGCTCTTCATCCCTGGATAATATCCTGGTGGGTGTGTGAGTGGCTGTCGGTGTGTGCCGTCGTTGGTGTACGGTGAAAATGCAACACACACACACGCACACAGACGAACCTGTGCTAGAATCCAGTCGTAATTTTCTCTGTTCCTCATCTACAAAATAATCATTCTCTCTCTCTCTCTCTCTCTCTCTCTCTCTCTCTCTCTCTCTCTCTCTCGGCAGGTCTATCAAAATCATCAGTTTCATTAACACTGCATGGAAACTGTCCATTTGATTGCCCAAGACTGGCTCACCTCAAAACTTAATTGCTAAATGATTATTTATTAGGATAGGTGGATGGAAAGATGGAAGGAAGGTGCTGAGCATCGGACAGCCAGTCAATAAGGCAAAACAACTAACAGATGCAGGAGAGGTCAATTAATTAAGTCCCTGAATCTAATATTAGCCATCAAAACTTCTAAACCTGCTTCTATCAACTAGATTTCTAGGGTCAAACTGGAGCAATGACTGATAACTGAAGATATTATTATTTGGTCGATATGATAGATTATTAGATATAGGTCGCCAATCTATCAGCTTAGAGGGAACATTGGTCCTGAATGCTCCCCTGATGTGATTTTATTTTACATATGTCTTACAAATACATTTCTGGTGATTTTTGCTTGATCTTTGCTCTCCATTATAGCGATATAAAAGCTGAGGTATGACAAGTGAAGTGCCACCTTTTGTCCAGCCACTACAAAAGGTTTCAGTATCACAACAAATTCAAAACTGTACTATTTTGAGTGTCACGCCATGCCACACCCAGCTGACACTGAAGGATAGAAGAGCATCAGCAGTGACTCATAACTGCCATTCAGTGGACCTCATAACAGTCATCATCATGTTATGAAACATATGTACAATATAGCTGAACGTACAAAGGCCCTTTCAGACACATTATCCCCGCCACAAAGCATTGGAGCCGGTCAGATCACAGTCATCCAACATGGCACTGTAACAGCCCTGTGACTTCAGGCACTAATGCTGCCTTCAGGCGCTCCTTGTAAAGCTCCAACCTCTGAGTTCAGAAGTCGTAAATTCGGCTTGTCGCTGCAATCAAAATGCTTTTGGTCAGAAATAGTAAAAAAAAAAAAAAACAGACTCTGTAGCAAAGTAGTTGTTTATGTTTTGGTGGCTGTTTTATTTTAGAAATAAAGCAGAGCTACTTTGTGCTGCAGCGACAATGAAAAGGGGAAGAGATGCATCAGGCGTGTGAATTATGCTTTGTTTCATTTAATATGGTTGAACTGATATGTGTTTGTGCAGGCTGATACTGATACTAGTAATTTTGGATTGATGCAGCCCATAAGCAATATTTTGTGGCAATATTCAGCTCAAAAACTTCCATTCAAAATTGAATATCCATCATATCATTAAATTCAATTTGACCATTTTCATGCCAAAAAATTCACCACAAGTATTCAGTGTTTCGCACAAGAATTTTATTCGTGGCAGGATGGAAAAGCCTCTGAAACAGTTTAGACCATTGTGGCAGATTAAAACTCTCCATAGTATCCCAGGATAGTAATACTGATAAAACATATCCAAGCATATTGTGCGTTTCCCATAACAACCAGTGTAGCATTGAACAAACAAATCAAACAAATTGCATATATCCATCATATTAGAGGTGTAAGACACTGACTTTTTAATAAAAGACCAATATCAGCAAACCGATCATCATCAGCCTTAACTTTCCCAGTCGTGTTTTGTCGGGGTCAACTCATGGTAGCGATATTTCCCGCAGCACGTGAAGGCAGCATAACACCGCTGTCCTCTCTCCATCTGCTAGTGCTGCCTCGTCTTCTATCCTGACACTGTGGCTCTGTCTGTATGTGGGAGGGTGTTGATGCAGAATTAGTGTGTTAAGGCCACTCTTCCTCAGCGCGCTCTCATTCTGTCACCGCCGTTAGCTCTGCGTGTGTGTGTGTGTGTGTGTGTGTGTTTGTTTGTTTGTGTGTGGGGTAGGGAGCAGGTGGTCAGCATAACCACCCCTGTTAGTTAATGTGATGGAGTAAAAGAGACAATAGAATACCCCAATTAGAACACAACACAACACACACACACATACACACACACACCCCCCCCACACACACACACACACAAATGGGATGTGGTTTTACAATATGGGGCATGCAGGCTTTTAATAAACGGACCACATAATCCACTCTCTGTCTCTCGCTCTCCTTCTCTCTCACATACACATCTGCTTATATCTGTGTGTGTGTGTGTGTGTTCAACTCCACTCTTGGGGTTGATTCCTCAAGTTTTCTCTCCCCCCCCACTCTCTAAATTACACTTCACAGATTAGTTCCACAGCGATGCTCCTGCAACTTGGGGAATAGTGTGTGTGTGTGTGTGTGTGTGTGAGAGAGAGAGAGAGAGAGTGGCAGGTGGAGAGAAAGTCTCTCAGAGAAACAGGGCAACTGCCTGCTT
The DNA here is from genome assembly GCF_048128805.1 of Centroberyx gerrardi. Lineage (NCBI taxonomy): Eukaryota > Metazoa > Chordata > Actinopteri > Beryciformes > Berycidae > Centroberyx > Centroberyx gerrardi. Next base: position 7,335,900 of record NC_136015.1, read on the forward strand.
TGTGCTTCAGTGCGTCCGCAATTAAATAAGTACGGGGAGGTGTGTGATAGATTGTGTGTGTGTGTAGGTGTGTGTGTGTGTGTGTTGGGGGGCTCGGAGAGGAGAATGGGAATCACCTTATTCCAATAATATGTTCCAATACAAGTTGAACTAGAATAGCACTCATCTAATGTAATAGATGATGAAGGAAGGTGTCACACATGGAAGTCATGACCTGTATATTGTGATATAGTGCAAGTCTGTGAAAGGTTTAGTAGTGTCAGTTGACTCACCAAAGTATAAACAATGATATAACAGACAGACAGACAGACAGACAGACAGGGGCGAACACATAACCCCCGCTTTCACTTTGCGTGTAATAACGAAAAGCAGTTCACAGTTCAATCTCTCTCTCACACACACACACTCTCAAACACACACATATGCTCTAAGCTATCATGGGTGTGTGTGTGTGTGCGAGAAACGTTCATTAATCTAGTCTGTGTTGTGTCGAGGCAGGCCTTAATTAGATTACATTACACACGCTTATTCAAGGCAACCAAGCGGGAGGCATATGATATGCTGCAATGTGGTACACACACACACACACACACACATACAGACAACACAGAGACATATGCGCTAAACACTGCAGATTAAGCCCTCATCACACGTTTGTCAAATGCCTCTGTGGCCAACAAAGGGAGTATTTATGTGACAGTTAAACACAGATTCACACCATATTCTGCGGTGTCAAAACCCCATCCGGACAGTCATGAGACGCAGACTGGCCGCCTGTAAACACATCACACTTCATAGAGCTATCAGCGAGTAAATCTGGGCTATGAGGCGAACGTATGACGTGTGTTTGATGCATGATCTTTGTCACAAGTCGTCCCTCCTCTCTCGCTCCCGTCTTTCCCGTTTTTCCTTGGTCTTTGACAGCAACAGTGGATTCAGTCCTATGAATAATACTCATTCAATTTGATATGCAGCTGGATGTGATGATATGGGCATCATTATCATTATCACTGTCATTATCATCAATACTTTGGCTAACTGGTTGTTGGCGCTGTATGAATTTCACGTCACGTTTCCGTCTGCCCAGTGAATGATTTCTCTACTTTCTCCCTGAAAATTGACTTATTAACTCTTGTTCTATTTCTTTTCCCATTTCACTCTCACCTGAGCGTTCTCTAGGCACAGGAAAATTGTAAAGCCGCTAAAGCTCTGACCTTTGCACCTCTAGATTTTCGGTTGCTTGTAGTGTGGGTGATCTAAGAAGTGAAGCTCATTATCCCCCATAATGAAATCGAGGGGGAAACGTGGATCGGCCTCCATCCACTTCCTCATTCGTCCATCTGTCACTGGCAATATCTCAGATGTAACTGATCCGATTTTGGCAAAACTTGGGGGGAATGATGAATCTCAAAGCTACAGTGATTGGGATGTCCTGGCGGCTCAGCAGTCTAAGGCGGGTGCCATGTAAATCCGGCCCAGGACCTTTGTCATGTCATCCCAAGCTTTCCTGTCTCTCTCTACTTTGAGGTATTTAATAAAAAGGAAAAAGGTGGAAATAGCAAAAGAAACGAATCGTAAAAGAAAAGATAAGTAAGCTGACT